>NW_023501008.1:0-103980 GCF_013461495.1 Botrytis fragariae
TAAGGCAAATAAAGAAATATTCGTAGGAATAATTTCGAAACTATACAGAATACAAGGAACTAATATCACAAATGCAATAACGATAGGTAGTAAAACAGTTCAACAGAAAGACATTAACTGGTCAAACCGTATTCGTGGAAGGATGCCCGAACTCAAATAAAAGTAAATATAAGAGCACAAGATTTAAACCCTAAAGAAAGACCATAAAGTAACCCTTCAACTACAGGATTAAGTACTACAGAAGTATCCCTACCGTTATTCGTTAAATTCAATCAAAAGTCGAAATCGAAAAATTGTATTATATAAACTAGAGGCATAATATTGAATAAGTAACCACCTAAAAATAACATACTTGCAACTGTACAAATAAGTACTATACTGGCATACTCAGCTAGATTACTGCGCATATAAACTAACTAACTCCGACTCAGCAGCCAGTCGAAGGGAGGTCTGTTAGTTTCTGCTATAGATCCAATAAAAAATATGATAAATATAGGTAATAAGGGTACTACGAATCATATAGCTCTTTGAGCTTCTATGTTAACCGTAAGATTTAAACTACCTGTTAACATTATTACAAGTAATATAGCAGAACTTAAAATTAATTCATACTTATTAATTGTGCTGTACTTCTAAGTGAACCCAGGAAAGCATATTTACTATTAGCACTTCCAAAATTATTAACGTAAAAGGTTTTTATCTTTTACTTCTATCTTTAACAAGATAGTTTAGACTATGTCTTAACCTTGTGGTATCTACCTCTTTTTTTTTTTTTTTGTTTTACTCTCCCCTCACCCTAGGAGTCTAATGAAACATAATACCAAAAAGAGTAAATTGAAACCCATAACATAAATGGAA
Source organism: Botrytis fragariae (assembly GCF_013461495.1). Lineage (NCBI taxonomy): Eukaryota > Fungi > Ascomycota > Leotiomycetes > Helotiales > Sclerotiniaceae > Botrytis > Botrytis fragariae. Next base: position 859 of record NW_023501008.1, read on the forward strand.
CTGTGACTTTTTATTTATTTATTTGATGGACCCTCTAGAGTATAAACACCAAAACCCGTTACTTCACTGCTAAATATAAAGAGATCTTTGTACATTTTTTCTGAATCCAGATATTTGTTAAAGATAGATACCTGAACACCTAAAACTTTAAGAGCTTCCCGCTTAGTTTTGAAAGGTTGGTTAGGTATTAAAGTTAATATATTATTAACACCACTTTATAAACTCAAAATTCTTGACGAGAGTATGCAGCTTTAGCTGGAGCATTGAGAAGTTCACTTCTTAAATCTGAAGATAATTCTTGACTAAAAATATATATATCTTTTTTGTCTTGTGTTGTAGCTAATTTGGTGTTTAAGTGTCTACTAATTGTACGATAGTTAACCTTAAAATATGCAGCGGCAAGCTGCATACTTGCAAAGGGGAATGATTATCAACTCTAGTCTTTGAGCATCATAAGCAAAATAGCTTGTTTGTTCCCCAATTTAACCGTTTCACTTAATACTTGTAGTTTGGTTATTTCTGGCTCAAGGAGTGGTCTACTAAATAAGTATGTACCTTTTATACCCTAGCTTTTCATGTTCTATGAAATAACTAATAACATTACGACTAATACCTATAGAAGCAGACGCCTGCGATTTAGAAAAAATGGGCTACCTTTACCAAATCTAAGGTTTTGGCATCATAAACTCAACTTCTTTAGCTATATTGCTATCAAGATTTAGTACACTTGATGAAGTTTTAACTTGACAAAGGTCAAGTCTAAGTTATAATAGGTTTTGAGTAGTACAGTTTTTTTCTAAAGGGTACATTAGTATTTATAAATATAGCTAAAGTACCACCTGCGACTTTTTCTAAATGACTAGCTTTTGTAATACTATCATATTTAACATAGTTTATATTATACATTATCATTAATATCATACACATAAACAGGTACAGCTTTACCCTTAATATGAGGATCTGATTTTAATTTAAGTGTAGCTAATTTACTAGTTAAATTTGCGTAAATAGCAGACTCAGAAAAAAGCTGAAGAAAAAGTAGTATTCAATAAAGGTAAATACTTTTGTAAGTAATAGTTCTCTCTTGCACCTTGTTTTCAGGAGTACATACTTCTACATAGAAAAATTAAAAATGTTCCAGACAACTAAGCTTAAGAATACATGTAGTTTACTACTGTATCCGCTTTTAGGTGATTATTGAATCTTTTTTTAATAGAGTAGTTCTACCTATATAATAGATAAGGGGGTTATATTTATATTGTATAATATAAATACAACTTTTTGGATCCTCATTCTTTTAAAAAATCAGACTTTTTATCTTATCTAAACAATGATAACAGTGGTTATTAAAGTACGATCGAATGGTTTGACGGGAGCATTTCTATCTGTGAAAAGTACCTTTACATAGACAGATGCAAATTTTTCAAGTCATCTCCTACTATTTTACTAGTATCAAACTCTACTGATTGTCCAACATAGCCTCGCCAGATTCTTACAACTTAAGGATTTATCTTTTGTTCTGTAAACCGAACTAGTAGAAAACAGTCGTTTCTATTACTAATACCAATGACAGCTCGTCTTCTTAATAAAGAATGGCTTACAGGATAGTTTTGAGGTTCTTTTTCCAACCCCCCTCATCTCCCGAAGGAGAACAGTGGGTAGGCAGAGACCGGGTATATTTTCTATGTATACAGTAAAAGACAGTACTGTCGTAGAATCTATGAAAAATAAAATAACAAACAAATAAATGTTATTTAAAGATAGGCTAATAATACCTATATGTATAAAAAGTCAGGCCATAGATAATAATACTATACCTAGTAGGTAAAGTACTATGTTTTTATTATTGTTATTGGGATACCCAACAAAGCTTTGGGCTCTCAGGCTAATATCTAACTCAAAAGCTCTTTATCCCATAAAAACGGAATATTAGAGTTTGGAGAAGTCATCAGCTAGTCGTTGAACGCACATTATAAAATGTTTCGCTTCAAGTTGACTTACTTTTATAAGTTTTTCTTGAAATTCACCCAATGTTGACTCAAATTGATATGATTTGAGGGAACTAAATGTATAGTAAAATCCGCTAATAGTATTCCATAGGTAGATAAAGAAGAAACGGCTAACATGTAAAGTATACCCAGATTAATATCACTTAAAGCTAAACAGGACCATACAAAAAAAAACTTTTCATAATATAAATTTACTAACTTCTCCCCTATTCATTCCCTTGGAATCTCTCTTATTTAATAGCACCTTCTTCTAACTTATGTTCTTCTTTCTTTACCATTTCCGAAACTAAACATCAATCTTTGAAATCTAAGATTTAACACCTAATATAGGACTATTAATAAAGAAAGGTATAATTATTTTATTAAGATCAGAAAATTTTGTAACTTTAAAATCTATTGTATTCTCTTGTTTTCTTAAATAACAATATCCACAATTAAAATATTCTTTAATTGCAGTTAATAACACTTCATCTCTTTCATGCTGAGTTATTTTAAACAATAGAGATTTAAAGATACCTTTGTCTAAGGAAACAGAGAAATTACCTTCACCACTTGTAAATCCTGCTACTCAATCTGAATGAGGGATTACACAGGTTTCTCTTCCTTTTTTTTATTTTTTTTTTTATGAAAATAAAATATATATATATAAAAATATATTATAATAATAAAAAAAATAAAAAAGAAGGAGGACGGGGAACTGGAATAGTTTCAGGGAACATTAACTGTAATTCTTTGGATAAACCCAAATTTAAGGTTGCTCTTATGTTTATAATCTTTTGTAAACCTTCTAAAGTGTTGTGTTCTTTCAATTGCATAATAGATACAATTTGCTTAAATAATCACCTCTTTTTAGAGAAATTAAAGGATATTTATAAAAAAATTTAACTAATTCTATTAGCTCCTTAAGTTTTCTTACTCTAAAGGCACAAGAAGATTGGTGGCTATTTATAGTCCCTCTTCCACCTAAACTACGTTGAATTGCTAATAAAAGTGCAAAATCTTTAACATGTAGTTTGATTTGAAAATTTAGTTGAACTTCTCAACCTAATTTGTCAGAGGAACTTTTTATAACACTACAAGAAAAACAACCCAATAAAAAAGAAAAAAAAAAAAATAAATATAAAAATAAAAATAAATATAAATAAAAAAATACATTCTATTCTTTTTTTATAGGGCATCGCTAAACCCTGTGATAAATCAAGGACCAAGATGTAAATCGTCAATTTTATGCTTATTATCATATAATGTAACATAATAACGACGAGTATTAACATTTAAAGAATTAGAACCATTTAATGGTGAATCGTAGAAATTTTTATGCAAATTTTTTTTACCTTAGCTTATTTCTAAGCTCATTAGAATACATCTTAAATATATTACAAAAGTTATGTATATATCTATAGCCATTTACTCGTTGCTCTTTTACAGTTGCAGGGTAAGATCTAACAACTAGTTTAGATCCGCGATCATCCATTACTCTAAAAAGTATCTTATTTCTTGTTACCATACATGAGTAATTAATTCATCCACTTTTAACCTTTCGGCTAAAGCTTGGTAAAATAAGCTTTAGGACCTTCCCGGAGTTTGACTATATTACCCTATAATCCTAAGGTACAATTAGATAACCTAGTAATGAAAATATCAGAGTTATTATAGGACCAAGAAAAAATAAAGCCAAATTAGCTTGTGTAGGTGAAACATATTCTTTTAAAAGAAGTTTTAAGGCATCCGCAAATGCTTGAAGAAGACCCAAGTACCCAACAGCATTAGGACCTAATCTTCTTTGCATACTAGCCATGGTTTTCCTTTCGGCTACTGTAACATAAGCTACAGTTAATAAAACAGGTACAGTGACTAATAGAACTTCAATTACTGAGATTAAAGTAGGTAAATATAACATTTATTTATATAATATGTAAATTTATTAAAGATAAAATATTATTTTTATAATATAATTTTTATTTTTAATAATATTTATATAAAATAGCTTAAGTGAGAATATATTTAAACACATTAGATTTAAACTAAAGATATCTAAACAACACTATCTAAAAACTACCTATTATTTAAGAGTATTTATATATATAAAGATTGTCAAGCGTGAAAAAATATACCCCATATTGCTATGGATATATTATTCTTATCCAAGACTCGAACTTAGGTCTAGATATTAGAAATATCCTGCTCTACCATTGAGCTAATAAGAGTTAAGGGGCACTGCACAAGTGCAGTGCTTTTTGCCATCTTGGCTATGCCTCAGAAAAAACAAAGACATAATAAGTAGAAGAAGGCTGAAAATTTTAAGTAATAAGTAGAAAAAGGCTGAAAATTTAAAAGATATTGTGACTTCGATATAAAACACTAGCTTAAATTACTCATCCCCACCTGTGAAATCGTATGGTTCTGTATCACTCCTAATGTCACTGGAATCTTGTTGGAATTTTTTTGAAGGTTGGCCACTATATTCTTCTTCTGTTTCGTCATTTTTCCTTTTATTACTTGAATAAAAGGAAGAAAGAGAGGAAGTGCCTACATTATTAGTACCTCCGCCTGAAGAAGTCTCAGTACCTACTTTATTTTCGGCACTACCACCAGAAGAAGTCTCTGGACCACCACTTTCTGAAGAAATATTTACTTGTCCTACATTAGGTCTAGGCATAATACCTGCTTCTATACGCGAATCCATTTCTGTTTTTAAGGCTTGGTAACGATTCGCATGCAATTGCCCTATATCAGGGTCGCCCTCTGATTCCCGAGCAACTAACTCCATCGTGCTAACAAACCGAGGAAGCACATCCTCAGGCACATCCTGAGTAGGCATATGATTAAGAGCATAGTCGTCTCGGGATTCCGATACTGCTGAGCGATTAGAATCTGAACTATATCCACTTTCGTTGTCACTTACTTCTCTATTTTCGTTATCGCTTACTCCCTCGTTTTCGTGTGCACTTGCTTCCTGACTAGATGAAGAATTAGATGAAGAACTAGATAAAGAATTAGATGAAGAACTAGATAAAGAATTAGATAAAGGATTAGTATTAAAGCTATTAGAGACTGAAAACTCTCTAATTTTTCGATCACGTGCTGCTATAATATTTGCGATACGAGATAGAGACTTAGAAGTCAAAAAAAACGAAATGTTATGACGAGAATAATGATAAATTTTGTTGTGGTGTCTTTTATTATACATGATTAAATATTTTTTTATTATTTTTTCTATTATTTTTATTTTCTTTTTTAAGCTACGTACAATAATAAAAAAGCCATCATAAGGGCAAATAAACCAGTTGCTTCAGCAAAAGCAAAACCTAATATAGCGTAAGAAAATAATTGACCTCTTAACGAAGGATTTCTAGCTACTCCTAATATTAATGCCGCAAAAACAACCCCAATTCCTACACCTGCACCAATTAAACCAGTAGTAGCTAAACCTGTCCCTATAATTTTAGCTGCTTGTATCATTTTTATCTACATTTAATTATAATTTAAGAAAAATTCTTATGGCATATTACAGGGCTAAAACATATTTAGCCTTTGTTTTAGTTGTTAGTTCATCTATATATTTATAATTATTAAAATACATGGAACTATTAAACTTATTCAATTTTATTTATAGTATATATGTTGTATATAATAGATATAGCATATATACAGAGATATGGGGGAATTGAACCCCTAATTTAAGATCTCAGATCCAAATATAGAACCATCTACAGCATATTCCTTAATAGGGGTTTTATTATTTTAGTGCTAAAATAATAAAGCCCATATTTTTTGCCGTCTTGGCTATGCCTCAGAAAAGATCTCTTTATATATAATAAATATATAATAAATAGAAAAAGCTAACAATAGCTATTATAAGTATTTTATAACAAGTATTCTAATTCGGCAACACTAGATATTGACGTAGTGTATTGACAATTTAAAACAGCTCAATACACATTAATTAAAACTTTGTCAGTCATGTAATAGTGTATAATTGACTTGATTAGCATGGCCTGAAATATCTAATCTGAGCGTGTTATCTGGTATAATTAGTATGGTATTAATTTTATCCTCTAGATTTAACCGATAACATTAAGTATATTAAGATTAAAAAAAAAAAAGAAATATAGGAAAATTATACTTTATCCGTAATACACGCACTAATGCAACAATTTGACATAATCTAATCAATAATAGATCAAACATAGATAACGATATTTCCTTTTCCCCCCTACCCCCTGTTCTCCCTTCGGGAGATGAGGGGGGGTTGGGGGGATAGGCTTATTATACAGACATGTACTCAAAGATCCTGTAAACGATTAAACTACCTAGATAAACTCTTAATTGTTCTAATATGTTAATAATATTAGTAAGGTTAGAATTTATGTGCCCCGTAATACTTGGTTCTATTACTAATAAATCCTACAATCTTAATAGTGCATATAACATCTGAAGGTACAAGTAAGCTTAAAGGATTTAAGCTTACTAAGATACGGTCAACATACCAACCAATTCTCTCGACATCAAGACCTATAATGTTAATAATGCTAATTAAAGAACTATTTACTTCGACCCCGACCCCCAATCTCCGGAGGAGACACGGGGATTAGGGGTCGGGGTAGGTAAACACTGTAATTACTCTTACAACTACAGCAGGTGTAATATTTATACCATCTTTTATTAAATTAGCTATAATACTAAAAAATCAAGATTTAAATCCGAGATAGATATACCAGTAGCGTTTATAGTTATTAAAACTATAGGAAGACCGATTAAAATAAATATAATTTATCTATTTAACTTCCTTAGCAACCAGTTAAAAATAAATATAATTTATCTATTTTATCTACTTGGCTTTTCTTTAGTTAATACTGCTAATTCTACTAAACTATTTTCTAGTAAACTAATAAAAGGCACTATAATTAAGAAATGGGCAAAATAAATAACTGTACTTATTTGTCCAAATTCTATATATGGAGACTCAACGTGTTTAGCTCCTAATACCATTAATATTAAGAAGTTAGCAATAAAGATATAGAAAGCTATTTTACTTAAAGGTCTAAATTGTATACCTCTACTTCTACTTAAATCAGTAAAAGGCATAGCTAATAGTATTAAAATAGCACTTAACATAGCAATAACACCTAATAGTTTATTAGGTATAGATCTTAGTATAGCATAGAATGGAAGTAGGTATCATTCCGGAACTATAGCTGGTGGTGTTTGCATTGGATTAGCCATTATATAATTATCACTATCTCCTAATACGTTAGGCATAAAGAATACAAATATACTTAATATTATTATAAATAAAAATATAGTTATTAAATCTTTAAATAAGAAATAAGGAGCAAAAGCTAACCTATCATAGTTACCTGATATACCTAAAGGGTTACCAGAACCTGCACTATCGTGAAGTGCAATTAAATGCATTAAGGCTAAAGCCGCTAAAACGAAAGGTAATACAAAGTGTAAAGCAAAGAATCTGTTTAAAGTTGCGTTATTAACAGAGAAACCTCCTCATAAAAACTCAACAATATCTTGTCCAATTCATGGTACAGCACTCATAAGATTTGTAATAACTGTAGCACCTCACAGTGACATTTGCCCATAGGGCAGAACATACAAAATACAAACTTATCCGTACAAACAACTTTAATTATAAATTAATCTGTAGAATAAGCTAGAATAACTTTAAATTCGTTTATTCTATTAGTTAAATTAAATTAATTTAACTAAAAGTTCCGCCTGTACATTAAGCATCATTTCAGACACCCATTAGTGACCCAGTCTGTCGCGACCTTTTATATGGCCGACGATCTTTAAGCTTATAAAACTTCTTTGATCGTTTACACTAATATCGCCAAATAATCTGAAAGACTATTCTATAACCCCGTCGGGTTATACCACTTTAATCTTTTTTTTTCTATAAAAATTACAAAAAGATTGTTACTCATGGGACTATGATTTATATATAATAAAGATAAAGTAAATTTTTCTGGGGTTACACCTAGCAAAGCAAAGCAAAGCACAAGTAATCTAGTCTAGAAACAACTATTAACAAGAAGTTTATACCAACCTATTTATCAGATAAATCTTCTACTATCCATTGTCTTTTAACTAATTTTTTTTCTGTTTGTAGTGCCCTTCTAATAGTTTTTTCACTACAGTTTATGGCCTTAGCTGCTTCTAAAATAGTCGAATATTTTCCGTAAACAGTTCTATTTAAGTTATACAACACAACAGGTCTTGTATTAGTTATACACTTACTTTTAGTTTCTTCAGACATGGCTGGTCTAATTAAAGCTTTTTCCCTGATTCTTTCTATTGTTTCAGGTGAAAGCTTTTTACCCTTATTTAGATTACCAATTCTCTCCCGTCTGGCGTCACTATAAATATCTTTCATCTTATTTCGATCTACTTCAGTGTGTTTGTAACCAAAACTAGAACCTGCTTCGGTTAAAATATTGTAATTAGGCACTAATAATTTTAAATATTTATCTTCTAAATCCATTAATTCCTTATTATTACCTTGGGTAACAACATTAGGATATAAATCTAGTATAAGGAAAGCAAAATTTTTTAAATCATACTTTTTAACGGCTAATTTAACTATTTTGCTACCTCTAAAATAGATAAGATGGTTACAAAATCTAGCATAAAATCTATTAGTTGATGCAGAACCTATATAATAATCTTTAGTTGTTTTATTAACTATCATATATATTCCACTTAAATCTCTTGTGTCTTTTAATACTTGTTTTCTAGTATTTTCTAAGTTTAAATTTTCATATAAATATATAGGGTTTAAACCTAATTCACTAATTACTGTGCTTAAACTTTCTGAAACTTTAGTACTATTTGAATCACAACTTGTACAATATCCCCTTTTGACTCTACTTTTGTTAAACAGTTTATTACTATTTACTTTGTTATACTTTATTGTATTTCCTTTATTATTTATATTAAACCATTTGGGGCTATGTTTATAACCCAAGAAAGCTGTAACTATCATTAATATGAATATAACTACACCTATTGTTCAAACTAATGTTCTAGGAGCTCTGTATGATCCATAATATAAACCTCTTCCTATGTGTAAATATACTATAAAAAAAAAAGCTGAAGCTGTGTTACTGTGTAAGTAACGTATTAATCATCCATTGTTAACATCACGCATAATATGCTCTACAGAGTTAAAGGCTTCTAATACACTAGGGTTGTAGTGCATTGCTAAAGTTACACCTGTGATTATTTGTATAACTAAACAAACAGCTAATAAAGAACCAAAATTTCATAAATAACTTAGGTTACTTGGTTGTGGTGAATCGATCATATAAGAGTTAACCAATTTTAATAAGGGATGACTTTTAAAAATTCTCATTTTATAATTAAAATTTTATTAATATTTTTTTTTTCTAGAAGTTAAAGGGTAAAATTATTTAATATATAAGTTCTCTAGTAGTTTAAACTATATTTCTTGTGCAAGCGTGAAAGTCTTAAACATTAATTCGTTTATATAAACGGGCTTTAAGTTATATTAGCTTAATTAAGCTAATATAACGCTTCTCCCTTAATTTTTAGGTATTGCCCTTTCCCTTATTTTTTCCCTTTTTTTTTATAAGTAATTTTATTATTACATATAAAGATTTATTATAATAATAAAAAAAAGGGAAAAAATTAAAAGCAGGGAAAGGGCACAGAAAAGATCTATTAATAGATCTTTTATAAGCATCTAATAGGTAGAAAACAAATTTAGAATATTGATCCCACCATTCGGTCAATTATTTTATAACAACTAAGTTAACTTAACCACATACAGGATAATAAACAAAGATAACTCTTGCTGCCTAGCAGCACAAAAAAGCTAAGCTACCTGAAGTAACTTAGGCTAGAAAGAGAAATAAAAAAAAAGGACGAATTTACCTACCGATCTTTTTTTTTATAATATATTTAATATTTACTTATAAGCAATATTTAATATTTACTTGTAAGTAATATATATCTGTGATATGCTTCTATGTCTTAGAACAAAACAATTAATAATAATAACTTTAAATTAACTAAAATTACTATATATTAAAGATGAAACTGAATAGTGTAAACCATCTAATAATGAAGAAGGATATATACCAAATAGAACAGTAAAGATTACTAAAGTAACTAAGATATAAAACTCTCTTATGTTTAAATCTGGTATAGATTTCTCGATATATTTCGAAAGAGACCCTCCAAACGCTATTCTATTAAACATGAAGATAGTATATGCAGCACTAAGCACAATTGAAGAAGAAGCAATAGCCCCTAGAAGAGGTAGTCTTTCAAATGCACCGTATAGAGACATGAATTCACCTACAAAATTCATAGTTAAAGGTGTACCTGCGTTGGCTAGACATAGTATGAAGAACAGTATAGAGAAAAGAGGCATTATTTGAGCTATTCCTCTATAATATGTGATTAAACGAGTATGCGTTCTGTCATAAAGAACACCCCCAGCACAAATAAATAAACCACTTGAAACTAAACCATGAGCTAAACCTAAGAAGATTCCACCTTCAATACCTTGTATAGTATTACTAAACACACCTAAAACGTAAACAGCTGCGTGACAAACAGAAGAGTAAGCAACCAATTCCTTTACATCTGTAGTACGTAAAGTACTAAAACTTGCGTATAAAATAGTTATAACTAGAACTAAATAAACTCAAGGAGTACATACTAGGGAAGCTTTAGGTAATAAAGGTAGCATAATTCTTAGTATACCATATAAACTTAATTTTAATACAATGGCAGCCAATAATATACTTCCACCTAAAGGAGACTCAACGTGCGCTTTAAGCAATCAACCGTTAACAAAAATAACGGGTGTTTTAACAGCAAATGCGATACAAACACCATAAAATAAAAACAACTGTGTAGAATAATAAAAATTGGTTTTGTATAATGCATCAAAATCTGTAGTTCCCATTATTGAAGATATTGTTAATATGGATAATAATAAAAATAATGATCCAAATAATGTATATAAAAATAAATAAAAGCTAGCTCTTACTTTGTTATTTGATCCAAATAGACCTATTAATATAAATAACGGTGGTAAGATACTTTCAAAAAAAATATAAAATAATAAGATATCTAAAACTAAAAATACTGCTAGTAACAAGCTCTCTAATAATAGTATAATTATAACATAAGATCTGACATTATCTTGAATAGATTTTCAATTACTTAATAGTGCTATAGGAGTTATCATAGTTGTTAATAATACAAAGTATATAGAAAGTCCATCTAACCCTAAGTAAAAATCGAAAGAGCTTATTTCATGATATTCTTGTACAAATTGGAATTGATTACTACTAGCGTCGAATAGTATAAAAATTAAAAAAGAAAGAAAAAGGTTTATAATAGATGCAGTTAAAGCAATTTTTTTTATACGTTTAATATTTAAATCGCTTAAGTTATAAGATATACCCGTAGAAATAGTAAATACACCTAATAAAGGTATTATTAATAAAAGTAAAAGTAACATGGATAATTAAAAAAAAAAAGGACGAATTTACCTACCGATCTTTTTTTTTATAAAATTTATAATATGTATGATCTTTACTAACACCACACACAACTGTATAGTTCACATATTTTTTTTTATTATTTTAATTCATTCACATATTATTTTATTTTTATTCTTTTATATATAAAATATAAATGGTTCATAATACTACTATTAACAACACAACTTTCAAGTTTGATTATAATAAAAATTTTCTCAAGAATAAAATTCAATAATAGCATAAGTCTAAAAATACTATATAAACTTAATTTTAAAACAATAGCAGCTAAAATTATGCTTAAAGGCGATTCTACATGAGGTTTTAATAACCATGTGTTTAATAGTAGGGGTTTTTATAGCAAATACTATAAATATTCATTAAAATAAAACCCGCTATAATAAAGGATCCCAATCTGGAATCTGATCCATTACTAATAAAATTTTATTAATATTATATTAATAAAATTTTTTATTAAAATAATATTTTTAATATCCTTCGTATAATCACACCCTTTCCCCCTATTTTTTTTCCCTTTTTTTTATTATTATATGATACTATTCACGTAATAAGATAATATTTATAACTAAAAAAAAGGGAAAAAATAAAGCAATCTTGCTTCGCACAGGGGGACAGAAATACAACTTAAATATGCTAGAAGAACCAATATAACTATTATACTATCTTCTATTTATCAATAGACCTGGATGCTCAGTCGTACTAATAGTGAAAACCATAAAAAGAGAAAAAAGGACAAAATAATTAAATTTATTAAAATTTATAGATAACATATGTTATCTATAAACAGAGATATGGAGGAATTGAACCCCTAATTTAAGATCTGCAATCAAAACATAGAACCATCTACAGCATATCCCTTAACATGTACTTTATTATTTTGGCTACATAAAATGCCAAGCTTCTTACTCATTCAACCTAGCTTGTGAGTCATTCACCCTGCATAATATTCAACTGCAAGCTTTCTTACTCACGGCAGCCTTGCAGCCGCTATGCAAACTTTTCAGTTGCCAAGTCTTATAATCCAGGTTAGCAACCTAAAACGCCAAAAGATATGAAAGATGCAATCTTAGTAAACAAGATTGCTGCCTGCGCAAGCGCCCCTAGATTGTATGACTCTACTCTGCAACAAGGCACGACTATCACTCTTTAGTGGATTGCTGATCAAACAACCCTGCATAACACTATGCTTAGCTTGTACAAGGTATACTCACCGCCTTGCACAACACGTCAGCTTAGTATGGCTTACTTCTCCTGCGGTCAGTAAACATGCAAGTACACGTCAACTTCTTGTACATATAAAAATAACACGTCATCATGTAACTTATCTTGTGCCGAAGGCAAAAAGACACGTCAACTTACAGTGTGGGGAAAAAGCAGTAAAAAGGACACGTCAGCTTATTGTGCTTTATTATCCTCCGAGCACCCTTGGCGAGCGGGTAAAAAATATCAGTAAAAGGACACGTCAGCTTGTTGTGGCGGCGAAGGTAAACGACACCTCCTCCACCTATAGGTTCTCCACCACCTTGTTGACTATTAGGACGGGGATTAGTCATGGTATTAACGAAAAAACCTTCCAAGATTTGAATTATTATACTGGTAAAATAGGCCAAACACTTATGAGAATAAAAACAAAAAGAAAAACCCAATAATAATAAACCTAAACTAGACAAAACCAAGAAAAGGTTATAAACTAACGGATATTTAAATTTAAACTTATGTTTATAAACTATAAAAGATACTATATCAACACACAATATAAATCCTAAATATGAAATTAAAACATTACATATATAGGAATTTATCTCCAGACTTAAAGTAAATAGTTCACCTTCAAGTCAGATTCCATTCTTACTTAAATATGCTAGAAAGATTAGACCTAAAAAATATAATTTACTAGGGCTTATAATCACTTGTAAACTAAAAAAAAAAAAATTCTCTAATGCATTGATTAATCCTACATTTGTTACATTAGATATAAAATCTCTTAAAATAATGCGATATTTTTCTTTAAATTCATTAATAAATATTTTTTTTAATTTATCATGATAATAAATTAAATATCTATTTAATTCTTTATTAAAAACCCATATTAAAATATGAATAGGCTTTATAATAGATGCGGTTAAAACTATTTTAATTAATACCCCTTTTAACCTTAATAAACTATCACAACCTATGGTCATAAATGTACATGGACTATATTTTTATCCTTTTTATAGGACATCTTACGTCTAGTCTCTGAAGATCCTACAGTATAAAAGTATACATTAGGTTTCCTGCTGATTGTCTAGTTATAACTAGAGTTTCCAGCAATTAGTAAGATTTAAGTTTTTTTTTGTAAGAGTCAGAGGCAGCATGATCTTACGGACAGGTTTAACCACATAATTTGTTTTTGAATTTAAGTTTATAAGGAGTAATTGTGTTTTAACTAAAATAGCTATCTACCTTTTGCCAATAGCTTATGAATTTTATGAACACTATAATAACTAAACAATATAGCTTAGAGAATTTAGCATCTAAAAGGGCTTTAAACTGTAAACAATGCTTCTCCCTTTAGATGTCTAACAGTAAGCCTTCTAGTCGGTATCACCGCTAGGATTTATATTAAAAATTATTTAAATATAAGTTTAAGGCTTTACTTCATTACCGGTACTTTCATATACCTAAATGCTCATTCTATTAAGTATGATACAAAATAATAAAAATAAAATATATGTAAGGTTAAATATCTATTATAATTATTTAAATTAACTTATTAATTAATATAAAATAATATTAAAACAAAATATTAAGTTAAGTAAATTATATATAATTTTAGAGCCTTCATTATATTATTAAAATAAACAATATAGGATAACTATTTTTTTTTTTTTAATGTTTTAATTAAAGTTTCATCTATTAAACGAGGTATTAGAATCAAATAGCCTGCTTAATTACGAAGAATATGGCATGCGTACCATACCCCACGCAAGAAACTCCGTATACTGAATCACTTATTGCTAATACTTTATAACCAATACCTCATGACGCAAAACCCCCTTTTCCCCCCCTTCGGGGGGACAGTAGCAGCAACCCCTGCTTTTGCTTTAACAGCTGCCGCGCCTGCAACAGTTGCACAAGAGTACTTAGATAAGAATTCAGATTGAAGACTTTCTAATTGTTGGAGATTATATAATATATCATGTAAAGGTACTGATATGCTAGCTTCAGCGGTTACATTGTAAATGCTACCCGATTGGGTCAGAAGGTATTGACCTATTTGTACAGCTTGACCACCCCAGCCTGAACAGCGTCTCATAGGTGAGGATTGCTTGGGTTTTTAAGGGCGGCCGCTACTATAGCAAATTTACATGCAACACCAAAACCAGTAAATATAGAATGAATACTAAAGGCGGCTTTGTAAGGGTAAGCTTACAAAAGCATGTGGTTTAGGTGGACTAGTTAAGGCTCATTCTAATGAGTTATAACTTCTATTTAATAGTGTTTGTAAACTATCACTATAGAACTGTGGTGTTAATCAAGGATATCTTGTAGTAGCTTTACCTTCAACTAATTGAACATAAACTATATGTAAGAATAATACAGTAGCCACTACACTTATAATAGATCCGAAACTACTTATTAAATTTCATCCCGCAAATGCATCGGGGTAATCACTTATTCGACGTGGCATTCCTTGCAGACCTAAGAAATGTTGCTTTTTATAGCAACGTACGCATTGTAAAATTATAATTTATCTTTATAACTGTATATTTTACCATCATAAGAATTTCCACTCTCGATCAAACTTTTTAATGTATAATAATTAACTTTAGCATATTTCAAAGCTTTAGTTACACTTTTTAATTCATTTATTAATTCATGTGAATTATTATCAAATACATAAATGGGTTTACGGTTGGACACTTCTCTAGATATTAGTAAAAAGTCTTGGTACTCACCTTGGGCTATGGCAGCTCTTGCTACTTTACCATCGATTTTGAAATAATTAGCCATTTCTCTACCAGATTTAAATTCTATTATTACCTCATTGTTTTGATTATAAACAACAATGTGTTTTCTAAGTTGGTTGTCTCCTGCAGGTTTTTCTTTATATTCCAAAAGATTATCTACAAGTAAAGGTTCAAAAGATAATACAAGACTTGAATTATAAAGGTATTTATTGTTAATATGATTTAATAGCGCACTATGACTTATTTGTAATCCTTTCAAAGCCCTGTTTATTGAAGAATAAATGATAGGATCTTTATCTGGTGAATTAACAAGATACGCAAAAACTAAAAAACAATAATATTTATTATCTGTGTCTTCAGATGTGTATTTTAAATGATTAGCTGTTTTAAATGTTTGAAGAAAGACAACTAATCTATTATAACCTTCAGAACCTTTAGAGAATAATAATAGTAACTTTTCAGTGGTTAAAATAGCATTATCTAAACTACCTCACTGAGGGTTTACCCTTGGAATAACTTTATAATGACTATTAATAGTTGGTTTAAACTTAATAATAGCATATTGTTCAAAAACTAGGGAAGTTTGTGGAGTAGTAATATATATAAATTCTAAACTTCAATCTAAAGCTGAAATTTTGGATATTTCCAGTTCAGAAGCTGAATGAGGATTACGTAAACCTTTAGTTAATTTATTATACTCCTCCATTCTTCTAGCTAAGTTAATAGAACTACCTATATAAAAACGACAAGGGTCATTTTTAGATGTTAGTTTATAAACACCTGAAACTCCTAAGTATTTGAATTTAATTTGTTCACATGCTTGTTCAAGAGAACCAAACTCAATTGATTCATTATTATCTATATTACTAACTTCAGATAAGGTATTAAAAACAGAACTAGTAGAGTAAGAGCGTTTTGGTATCATAGTTGCCAAATTTTGTAACCGAAGACTCAAGTTATAAGAACTAGATCTAAAAATTTTAGGTGAATCTAGAAGAGATAAATTATCAGTGCTTATTTGTCGCCAATAATTTGTAGATCATATAATTACCATACCTAAATAAGACATTAATTATAAAGGTATCAGGTACTTGGCGTATGATCGTTGAAGCCTCTTTACTTAGTGTAGCTAAGAAAGATTGCCTGCTGATTAGTCGTAATAACTAGGTCTAAGATTAGACGTCTTTCCAGCAATTTGCCAAGTTTTCAGGGAGTTTATTATATCTACCCTTTTACGCTACAAAATTTCTATTGTAGGCCCCCAACCTAAGAGGGAAGAATGTTACATTACAAAAATATGATAAATTTATTATCATATAAGTGTGGACTATATCTTAAATTATACCGGGGTATAACTTTCCTTTCGTGTAGTCTCTAAGGATCCTGCCAAGATAGTTTAATATTATCTGTACGTTTCCTGCTGATTGTCTAGATATACTTAAAATTGTTACTTATTAATTATGAAATAATTAATAAGTATTTAAGCCTTGTGAGATTTTCCAGCTTATTGAAAGGTTAAGAGGGGCTAATGTGGCATATTTTAACATGCTGGACGAGGTAAGGATTGTATAATTCACGGTTCCCCGTTTAAAGATATTGACTGGCCGGTGTCTATACTTTTTTTTATAAGTGTTCATCTAACATGGAAATGTTGTTTAGCTCCATTAATGGATGGGAATATTAATTCTTCACCCTTTTGGTTATAGCAAAAAACAGATTTACCACCTATACCATACTGGGGAGAAAGTTTACCTTTTAATCCCTTAGAGGGATGACTACGAGTAAGGTAAAATTCTTTAATACCCTGGGCAATGGCATTTATTGTTTCCTTCCCCTCCCCCCCGCAGGGGGGGTGGGGATGGGAACTAACAGTACCGTATTTTGGGTGACTTTCTTTTTTGAATTGCTCTTTTAGTTTATTTATAGTATCAATAGAGTGATGAAAACCTGATGAACTACCTGCAACTTTTAATACATTATATTTAGGTTTATAATAATCCATTCATTTTTGTTCTAACTCCGAACAGACTATAGTATCTGAAGCACAAATTTCTAATATACCCAAAGAGAAATTTTTTAATTCATGCTTTCTCATTGCTCTAGCTAATACTATATTTGTAGCCTTATCGGAGTTTGCAAGGTAAAAGTGAGAAGTCATTCTTTTAGATAAAGCAATACTACTCCCCACATATAAATCCTTAGTTATATTATTTATAAATAAATATACTCCAGATTTTCCTTTTAAAGTTTTATAAATAGCTCTTTTACTTTCTTGAACATTATAAAAAAACATCACAAAATTATTGTTAGGTGAACCACCAGGACCAGCTAAATCATGATTAAATCTTTTACCTGACATCTTGCTTGCATCAAAAAAATACATTCTTCCAATTGCCTTAACCCCTATAAATAAAATTCAGAAATGCGCTTTACCCAACATTTTATTATAATCTAAACCTAGTATTTTAGGTATTCAGAAGTATCATGCACTATATAATGCAAATACTGCTCCCATACTTAAAACGTAGTGGAAATGCAACTTATACATACAGTATAAATTGTGGACTGTATCTTTACCAGTAATAAATATACTATTTATCCTTATATAACAAATATTTGTTAACAAAAGGAACTTTATATCATGAAGGATTATCATATTTAATTCAATCTATCATAAAGTCTGAGTATATTTTATGCTCTACACTATTTATTGGAGATGTTTTATATTTTCTAATTTCTAGAAAAGGCTTAATTTTAGTTACTCTATAAAATTTCATATCACAATATAGTCTATTATGCATAAAATAATCATATATAAATAGCATATTATTAACACTTTGAAATTTAAATGCGATAGACGCCAAGTCTTTAGAGCCGGTTAGACCTGAAGATCTTTTACGTTTAATAATAGTTGGTTTACAATTTAATATAGTATTATCGAAATTTAATTTAGACGTATATTCATTATTTTGGAATTCTAAATTACATTCTATTCTATTTCCAGCATAATTAAAAACTATACTACCATCAGTATCTACTAAACCTGCAAAATACGGGTCGTATAAACCTAGGCTATAATTGGCTTCAATATAATCTAGATTATATAAATTACAAGCTTCTTTAAACCCAGGTACTTTAAGTCTAATTAAGCCATTAATATTTTTAAGTATATACATCATAGTTTCTTTAGTAGATACTATATAAATTGAATAAGGCTTATTTTTATCTGTTATAATTCTACCCATATGTAGATAATCCTGTATACGCTTTAATATTCTAATATCTCTATTATGTAACTTAATTCTAATTTGTTTAAGAACTCTTTTGTTACCAGTAGAATTTAATCTAATATCAAAATTACCATCACCATTAGGTCACTACCTTCCATCAAACTAACTATTATTAGCCAACTCTTCCTCTATTTATTCCAGATTTGATTTGGCGAATTTGGTCTAGCCCTTCTTGAGTTAAATGTTTCTTTTCTTTCATTAATTCGACTACTCGAGATCAATCATAAAAATCCTTGGATTTTTCACCAATAATAGGATATTTAGTAAAGAAAGGAAGAATTTTATTTTCAATATTTGAAAACTTAAATACTCTGTACTCTACTGCTTGGCCTTGTTTTTTTAAATAAACATTACCGCAATCGAAGTATTTAATTAATTTACTTATTAACTGCTCATCGCGAACATGTTGAATAACAGAAAATTCTAATTGAACTCGCACTTTGAATTTAGAATTAGCTGAAGAACTAACGGATATTTGGAAACATCCCTCACCACTAGTAAACCCTGCGACCCATTGAGGATCAGGTATTACTTGGTGGTTAATTAAAGGTCTAGGTACTGGGATAATTAGAGGAAAAGCTACCTTTAGTTCTTCTGATAAACCTCTATTTAGGGTTGCTTTGATTGCCACTATTTTTTTTTAATCCCTCCAGAGTTAAATGTTCTTTACTTTGAATTATTTCAAACACACGTTTTCATAATTCATAATCGGCCCTCTTTTGAGTTATCAAGGGGTATTTATCAAAATGCTTGATGACAAATACCAAATCTTTTACTGACTGAACTTTATAGTCCAGAACAGCATTAGAACCTTGTTTATAAATTTGACCTACCCCAAAATAATTACGAATCTGTTCCAAGACCGCTCTTTCCTTGGTATGCAAACCTATAACAAAAAATGGTTCAATCTTTCAACCTAAATGAGTTGAGGTTTTTCTTATATTAATACCAAATAACCCTTCAGCATCTACGAACCCTGTAATAAACCATGGTTTAATACTACCTGCATTTAAATTTCTAATTGGGTAATCTTCGTTACCTGGTAACTGACGTCCAGTCTCTGGGGATCCTACTAGGGTAAAAGTATTTACCTTTTGGTTTCCTGCTGGTTGTATATTCATAAGCTCTAAACTTAGCGAAGTATTATTTTTTATATTTCAAAACCTATAATCCCCTATATCTGGTAACTGACGCGCAGTCTCTGAGAATCCTTTACAGTTTTCTGCTGATTGTATATTCATAAACTTAGAGCTTATTGTTGTATCATTATTTTGACTGTTTAAAAGAAAATTAATCCTACTAACATCTAATTTATAAAGATAAAACGTATTAATAAACAGTAAACAATACACAAAGAATATAGTTTCCAGCATATAGTCAGTTGCAAAATAATTCTTAATAGAAGATAAATTATTCTGGCCCATTTGAGCAACCACATAGTAAGTATCGTGGAATGCAATATCAAGAGATGCGTTCGCTAAAACAACACCACTTACTTGTAAAAATATATTCATTAATCTTTTATTATGTTAATCTCTTAATCTCTCATAACTAAATATATACCCTTTATATACACCACCTACCCTAGCATAATTTTTAATAGTACTATGAGATATTTTTAAAGCTCTTTGAGCAACCATTACACCATCATATTTCCCTATGAAATTTCTGTTAAGATCATATACAAATACTGCTTTTAAAATATGGCTATTATTATTAATATTTAATAATAATTCTTGACATTCTTTTGAACTCCAGTCAGCTATTTTAGGTGTATCACTTATATTGTAAGGTATATTATTTAAATACCATTCACCTCTAAGTATTGTTTGTTCTTTGATAAATTTAACTAATGTAGGGTGATTAGATTTAATTAATTTAGCTAAAGTTCTAACCGAAGGAAAAATAACTAATAACTCTTTAAAGGAATTATAGATATAGACAGGGTAAGCAGAGTTAGCTTCAATCATCCTTAACTTACTTTCCATAGAATGGTTTCTGTTATAAAAAGGGTTGTTTTCACCTGTTACAGCCCTTGCTATTAAACCTTTGGTCTTATCAGAATGCACTCTATTACTAGCTAATTTAGATAGTAACTTCTTAACCTCCTCTGTGTGTTTATAACCTAAAGAAGAATAACCTTGTTTCAAAACATTGTAATAAGGTATGATATGTGTAATATAAAAAGTTTCTCTAGCAGTTAAAGATGCAGATTCAACATATTCTAGAATTAAAAGAGAAAAATTTGATTGATCGTACTTAAGTAAAGCTCTTGTAATTGGCATATTAATATTTTGCTTACTTTTTAAATAAGCATTATTAAGATAATTTCTCATTCTAGAAGCTAAATTAATAGAACTTCCTACGTAAGCGTGGCCATCTACCTTGTTAATTAAACAGTAAACACCTGACCTACCTAATTCTTCCTTCGTTATCTTAACCCTATCTTCCTTAAAGTTCCCATAAACTTTTACAGGCCTTAAATTTTGGGTATTATCTTGGGGTGCTACCCCAAGTATGCCCCCATTATTAAGGTTAGAATAAGATCGAGTTATGACTGCCCTATTATTTAAGATTAATGAATAAAATTTTACGTGGACTATATTTTCTCATAATTTATTATGATGACTATGTCTAGTCTCTGAGGAGCCCCACGTCTGGCCAGCCGACCCGCCAACTTGAATATTTCTATTGTAGGGTAGAAGCCGTAGGTTTCCTGCTGATCGTTCAAAACTATGGATTATTACTAAAACTAAATAAGACTCTAGTACCATAATTATTAGAGCTTCCCAGCATATGATCGTCGTATCTGAAAGCAGAGGGAGAGCTAAGTAGTTGTTTAATAACCCTCCGATTGTAAACATGAAAACAAAACCTAAAGCAAATAACATTGAAGGAGTTAATTGTAAAGATCCTCCGTAACATGTAGCCAATCAAGAGAAAATTTTAATTCCCGTAGGTACAGCAATTATTAAAGTAGCCGCTGTAAAATATGCTCTTGTATCTACATCTAAACCAACTGTGTACATGTGATGCAAAATTGTTAACAGATATTCCTCACATCTGCCCGCTTAGCTATTTAACTATGCGCTCCTTTCACAAGAAGAATCGGACTATATCTTCATCTTTTAATAATAACATTAAGGATGCGCAGATCCTGTTTTTTTTGTCATACCATTCTCAATATTAATCTGTTTCTGTAATACTCTTACTCGGGCTAATCCTTCTTGAGTGAGATGTAATTTATTAGAAACGATAGTGTGGATTCTTAATCACTTCTCGAAAGATTGGGCCTTCTTTGTAAGTAATGGAAATGCTTTAAAGTAAAATATCACATCGTTCATTGATTTGAACCCTGTAACTGTGTAACGATAAACACCGTCCGTTTTGGATCTAAGGGTTACTTTACCAAATCCAAAAAGGTTTTGTATGGTCGTAAGAATAGCATTATCCTTCTGATCAAGTATATAACGCATTTTTATAACATTACCTAATGCATATCTTGCATTGGATGTTATGGATACATTAAAACATCCTTCAGCTTTCCCCCCCCGGGGGGGGGACAGGTGAAACCTGATAATCAAGCATCTTGTAATGTAACTGAAACAGCTTTATTAACCAGTAGAATTGTATCTGCCCCAAAACGATTGTTTAAAGCTTGAACTCACAAAGATAATTGCTGTATTCTGTTAGTAAGAGCTAAATTACCATTAAATAAAAAGGCTAGTAGAAGAATATGTGATGGATTATCTACAATTAACCTATAGAAGTCATTTTTGTTACCACTTTTCCCTTGTGGAAAATGCTTAACTTGACCTACTCCTAAGTTTTTCTGAATATAGAAAAGAATAGCACTTTCCTTCTGAGTAAGAACAAAACGCACTCTTGTACCGATAAACACCGTTCGTATTTGATCTAAGAGTTCGAATGGGCTAGCTTTATGCTAGCTAATATATGACCTAGAATCTAAGCTCCTGTTCTGTTTTTATTAAAGATGTTTTGCGTATAGTCTCTGAGGCACTCCAATATCCTTTACTACTTTGAGTAAGGTATTGGCCTTCCCTGCTGATCGGGTATAATTAACTGAATTTTTACCGTTCAAGGTACCAATTAACACTAAACCGTCCCAGCATGTAGCAAAATATTTATTTATATTTTCCCTATAAGCTCCCTGTCTGACAAGGCCAAGCTGGTAAAATGGGTGCTGGCGAAGCATCCGTAAATTAACTATACATAATCAGCGCTACTAGTGACCCACTTAGCAAGAAAATAACACACTATGACATCTTTCAATTAACAACACTAAAAGGATAGCACTTCCCTTCTGAGTAAGAAAAAAAACGTACTCTTGTACCCTTTTAATTGAAAAAATTTAAATATAAAAATTCAATAACACCCCTCCTCGTGTTTAATTATGAATATCAACCTTATTTAATATTATGAAAATAAAAGAGATTTATATTCTCTATCTTAACCTAAACCGTCTAAAATGAAATAAAAGAATTATCTATCCGTTGGTGAAACTACGATTTGAATAAACGAATATTTTCTGAGTCTTATTTGATCTAAACGATATAGCAATAAAAAAAATATAAGAAAAAAGGGTATAAAAATTATTTTCTATTTAAATCCTTAAATAAAGATAATACCGGGATGTTTACAACTTTTTGAAAATATATCGCAATATGTAAGGTTTATTTTGATTTCGGCTAAAATACATAGAAATTCTAGATTGTTTAATATTTAAAGCTAATGCAGCTGCACTTATAGAATCATATACAGTAGTTATATTATTTTTAATATCAATTACTTCGATTTTTTGAGAAGGACTTCCAGACCCTTCAGGTCTTGGTTTTCCGAACATTGGATTTGTTTCTCCTGTTTTCCCAAACATAGGGTGTTTTTCTCCTATTCTACCAAACATAGGATTTTTTTCTCCTACTTTAGATATAGACATCTTAGATATAGTTTCTTCCCTATGTTTAAAACCTAATAGCGATCCGGCTTTATTTAAAATATTATATTCAGGCTTCAATAAATCTATATAGTACTGTTCACGTATTATTAAATCCTTAGAATCACAATACTCAAGGATTTCAAGATTAAAATTGGAATAACCATGTTTAAGTAAAGCCCTACAAATAACCATGTTTTCATGTTTAAGTAAATACTCAGTGTTAAAATATTGTAACAACCTTCTGTATAAATTTTTAGATGAACCTAAATATTTAGAACCATTAACTTTATTTACTCAACAATAAACCCCGGGTTTACCTTTATTTTCCTTTAAAATACGCAATTTTTCAACCTCTGCGTTATTATATATTATTAAAGGCATTATTAAAAATAGATTAAAAGAATGATTTGAATAAAACAATTCAAAATTTAAGCCCCATAATAAATTTAATACTCCCAAGATGACCATAAATCACATGAATTTGCTCAAATAACTCTGCCATCTTGGAATGGCACCATCTCCTTCCTTTTTTTTTTCTTTTTTTTTTTCAACAAATAATATATAAATATAAATAAAAATAATTTAAAATAAAAAAAAGAAAAAAAATTGAAAACCAATAAATCAAGCTAACCAGTTATTGGATAAATGTTGTGCAGCATTTCCAAATAGTGTATTATAATGCAGATGAAAAGCTGAAAAATTAAAAGATGTTTCGCGTGTAGTCTCTGAAGCACTTTGTATTTTACTCCTTAATGAGCACAGGGACAGATTGCCGGCTGATTGGGTATAGCTAATTGAATTTTCACCATTCAAGGTACCAATTAGCACTAAACCGTTCCAGCTTATAGCAAAATAAACAATGTAAATCCACATATCACTATGTGGCGAAGCCAAAACTCAACTTCAAACAACAAATCCTAATACACCTATCGACATCATGGCGTAGACCATACCAAGATAACCGAAAACGCTCTTATTAGAACTAGCTGATATTACAGTACTTATTATACCAAACCCTGGTATAATTAATATGTAGACCTCTGGATGACCGAAGAATCCATTTCTTCAAATTTAACTTATCTTTTTAAAACATCTCTTATTAAATCCAGGTACCGGTAGTATAAACTCCGGGCTTGTGTATCATACACCTATGATAGAAGAAACCGACTGTACATTAAGCATCATTTCAGACACCCACCAGTGAACCAGTCTGTAGCGACCCCTTAAATAGCCGACGGTCTTTAAGTGAGGAACTTGTTGACCGTAATTGCACTAGCATCGCTAATATTTTTATTACTTTTCCTTGTATTTATAAAATACGTTTAAAGTCTTATATAAAAGAATATAACCTTTAAACTTAAGAGTTGCAAGTAATACTTATATATATTAACTAAGTCTTAGGTATATTCTTATAATAATATTCACTATTTCAGATCTTATATCTTTTTACATCTGTCTTTATAGTTTCATAACTTGCACGTTAAACCTTGACTTTTTTTCCCTAGTATTTTGAATTAGTATTGTTTGATTTATTTATCATCTTAGTTCTTTCAATCATTTCTCGTCTTTTTGACTCATCTAGATGATCTTTATTAATAAGATCATTATGAATATCCTTTCATAATTTATAGGATAAAGACTTTTTAGTATATAATGTATATTTATCAAAATAAGAGAAGACATTTTTACAATTGTTTACTCCACCTAATCTAAATTCATAAGTATTCTCTTCTGAATGTCTAGAAACAATCCCATTTTTAAATAATACACTAAAATGCTCTAATACTGTTAGATTTATTTCTCACTTTTGAGAAATATTAAAGTTGAAACTAAATCCTCTTTTTTCACCAATTGAACAAGTAAAACAACCTTCTCCGTCAGTAAATCCTGCAAACCATGCATCGTTTAAAGTAGGTAGAATGGGTCTATTATTAATTACTACAGGTTCTAAGAGTATTTTACCTTTAGTAACTCATTTATTAAACCCTTTAACGAAAAGATCAAATGTTTCTTGTCTTTTTGGTAAAACAAGATTACCATTAAATAAACTAACTAAAATGTCTATTTCTTTCTTATTTTGTGTTACATATCTACTAGTTATAGCCGATTGACGAATAACTTTACCAAATCCCAGAATTTCTTGTATAAATTCTAAAACTTGTTTATCTATTGTAGCTTGTGTAATAACAAATGCCAAATCTCCTCTATTGTTTACTATAAAAGAACCTTCTCCTTCAGTGAAACCTACTAATCAAGTTAAAAAGTTTTCGGAAGGAATTTGATTATTTGGCAAATGAGTATTGTATTTCATAAAAAATGCAGAAAAATCAAACTTATTGTTTAAATTAGAATCATATTTAGATATATATCTTTTAAAGATTGATTGGTTAGAACTAGGAAATATAAATAACGTTGAGAATATAAAATATTCTTCAAATACTAGTCTTGAGAAAAGATGTTGGTAAAGTATTGGATCACCACCTCCAGCAGCTTCAAAGAATGATGTGTTAAAATTCCTATCTGTAAGTACCATTGTAATTGCACCGGCTAGTACAGGTAAAGATAGTAATAATAATACAGCAGTAACAACTACAGCTCACCCAAATAAAGCTAGTTTGTGAAGGCTTATACCTGGAGCTCTCATATTTAATATTGTAGTAATGACACTTAATGATTATATCTTGAATACAACAAAATACAACCAATATTGCGGACTATATCTTCAGCGCATCTATTAAATGTTGTCTGCCTCTATATTCTTTTGAAAAAAAAAAGTGAAACAGGCACTTACGCTCTTCTATAGTATGAGCTTGTGCACAACAACAAACTGTTTAGATACGGTGTCTAACGTGTAGTCTCTGAGGATCCCACTAAGATTATCTAATGACATCTGTGGGTTTCCTGCTGATTGAGCATAGTTTATCCGGTTATAAATAATTTAAACCTATAAACACTAATGCTGTTCCAGCATATAGTTAGAAGTTTTATATAAACCCCATTATGTATTGCTAATTCTATTACATATAACTATACTTTATCTTGTCCTCCTTCACTTTTGGTGATTAGGGGCAAGATTTACAAATATATCCTTTCCCCTTCGGGGACAGGTAAGCTATATTTGTATTCAAATGTTTAACCAATGTTTTAGGAGACGCTGGTATATTTTTACTTTTAAAATATTCCATACATTTACCCAAACTTTCAAAAAGAATTTCTTCTTTACTTTCAACATCCATTAATATCACAGATTTACTTGAACTATTCACGGCTTTATCTTTATTGAAGTTAACTCTATCTTTTTGTAACATTAGAGCTATATCAGGTAGAAGCATATTTGTAACCTTTGCTGTATCTACTTGTTCTCTCAAAAATAAATATTTACCTAAATAATAAGTACCCTTAGTTAAGTGTTTAGTAAATGTGAAATGGCTAATATTAAGTTTAGATATAAAATCTTTTTGTTGTGTAGTAAAATAATAAAGTATAGATTTATCTCTGTTATACATGTATAAAGGTTTTGCGGTAGATCCACTAGGATTATTTGAAACCTTTATAGTATTTAAATTAAAAGAAGGGTCCAATAAAAAATATTGTTCTAAAACTATTTCAGGTTTAAACTCAGCGTAATAGGGTAAACAAACTACTTCTAATTTAAAACAAGGTAAACCTTTTTCTTCAATTAGAGGAATCAATTTACCAGAATTCTTGTGCGTTTTATTTAAATAGCCTCTTAATCTCAAAGCTAACTCTGAGGATGAACCAACATACTTTTCATTTGTATCTGTACAAGTAAAGATATAAATACCACGTTGTTGTATTTTACTATGAGGTAAACCTAGTTTATCATCAATTAAACGTCTAGTTTCTTTTTTATCTAAATCAGTAAAAACAAATCTAGGCATAGTAATTAAAGAATTTAGTGTATCTTCACTAACTAGCATATTAGAGTAAGCTAATATTTCATTTAATACCCCTACTGTTACAGGTGTACCTTTTTTAATTTGAGCTTTGGCTAACTCATGAGCATAAAGGTTATTACCTTTTCTACCTAAAATAACAGGTCATGAATTATATTTTTTATTACTATCTTTTTTTTCAGGTTTTGGCTTTTCTGGTTCCATCTCTGGGTCTGGACCGCCTCCACCATTAGATTTACTACTATAATTAGCTTTTAAAGATAAGCTACTTTTAGTTTTAGATCCCCCTTTTAAAACATATAGGTTAAATTTATTTATATAGCTTGCATAGTTAACGCGTAAAAGAAATAGGTGCCCAATAAAAGTTAAGTTTATAGCTCCAAGAAGTGAACTAATACCTGATAAATGTAAAGCAAATATGGCTAAGTCAACACTTGGACCACTATGACTTTGTACTCCTGATAAAGGAGGGTAACAATTGTATTGGTAACCTCATTTTATTATCATTTAGCATTACTAAATATTTTTTTATCCTGCAAATGACGAATGAAAACTATCGTTACACTCAATATATCTTTATATTGTTAGGACTATACCATTATCTTAAAAACAACTATTTATCAAAAGGTTCAAATTGTGAAGTTTCCACTAGCTTACTTCTAAGCTTTCTAACTATATCTCTAATTTTAGATAATTTTTCGTGATCACCTTTATGTTTAGTATAAGCTCTAGCTCATATCCTATATTCTACAGATTTCATACCTTTCATAGTATTATTAAAATAAATTATTATATTCTCAATAGCTCTAGAGTTAGTAGTATCTAATATATAGTGATTATGGTTTGGTTTATATCTAACCTCATTCGGTATATGTAGTAGCAATTTAATACCTTGTAAAACTACGCTATCCAATTTTTGGGTTAAACCAAAACCATGGCAGGTTCTAGTAGCTGTTTTGGATACTAAATAAAAACTACCTTCCGCTTCAATAAATCCAACTAATCAAGGTTTAGTTATGACATTGTTAAGGTCATTTACACTTTCTAAAGGTAAAGATGCTTTGTTTCACACAGGAGAAATATAATTAGGATCAACTTCTTTATTTTTTAAGTAAAAAAGTTGATTATCTTTTTCTTCTCTAGATAAGCTACTATCTTCCAATATATAAAAAGCTTTTTTAAACTTTTCGTAGTTGAATTGTTTACTCGTTAAAAGAGGATATTTATCGAAGATAGGTATTATGAACTTGGCAATTTTTTTCCTATCTCTAATAAGTATTTGTCCTTTGGTTTTATCTTTAGTAACCGTACTAACTCCTAATTGCCTTTTAATGTAATAGAGTAACCTTAAGTTGTATCTACTTTGAGTTATTTTAAATACAAGGCTTCACTTATCATTTTGACGAGCTATAGTGAAACTTCCATCTCCGTCGGTCATACCGACTAATCATTGTTCAAATCAATCTTCATTGTTCTTAAGATACTCTTCGTTTAGTCTCTGATGACTAGAATAATTTTCTTTATCTAGTCAGGCGTATTGTCTCCGTGCAATAGGCATTTTTACATATGTTATTTTTGATAAACATGAGTAGCCTATAACGTGTGTTTCAACTGAAGAGTTTAACACTTGAAGATGTTCACGTATCATTGAGAAGAGTTTTATTGCCTCTGGGTCACCCCAAAGCAACTCCCTACCATTGAGAGTTCAACCTGTACCCGCTCCATTTTCTATACCACTAGCAAATAAGAATAATATTAAACTAGGTGGTAATAACCAGAATGAAATATTGTTTAGTCTAGGGAATGCCATATCAGGACCCCCTACAAGCAATGGTAATAAGAAATTACCAAAACCTCCGATTAATGCAGGCATACAATAATTTATTTTTAATCGGGAGGAATTTTTTTTTTTTTTCATTAGCTTTAGTTAATGTTTGGACTATATCTTTACCTTAAAATATACAATATTTACTAAGGTATTTCACGTGTAGTCTCTGAGGATACTACTAAATAAAAGTGTTTAATGCTGGCTTCTAATCCGAAGGATAAGAGCTTGCGCCGAGCCCTTTTATTTATTAATATCCAGCTAGTTGTCTAATCTTTTAATATGTTACTGTATTCTGCCGCTTTTCGTCTAGCAATAAGTTACGAAAGTATGCAGTACTAGTTTTAAAAGCTCTAAAGAGATTCTAGCAGACAGTGAAAATAAAGTAAGATCTTTAAATCTTACCCGGCCATGCCCTTTTTAGATTTAATTTTTAATCGCTATGAAATAAAGCTCGATTTATACCATTATAAATTATAGAAAGCTTTTAGATAAATAATAAAACAATAAAGGATAAAAAAAAAAAGAACAATAATATAAAAATTTCCGATTTTCTTGTACAAGCGTGCTAAACACAAAACATGATTCAGCATCCAAAAACCCTGTAACTGTGTGAGAATTTAAGTTATTTAGAGATGGCACACCTTTTTGTTTTTTTAGTTACTTTCAGTATAACGTCTCTAATATTGAAAAGATCATCTACTAAGATTTTAACCGAATTACTTTTAGTACTTTTAGGATTTTATCCATTATTGTTATTAGATTTACCTGTGATTACAATATCGTGATTATCATAATTTATCTTCCCTATGCTTACGATTAAAAATTAAATATCTTAATTTTTTTTGACCATAAAGAATATCATTAATATAGCATGAGCAGTAATGATAGCATTATATAGTTGATTATCTGCTATATATTGAACACCAGGTCCACTTAATTCTAATCTTATTAATACTGAAAAAGCTGTACCTAATAATCCAGAAAATAAGGCAAAGATAAGGTATAGTGTACCAATATCTTTGGCATTTGAGGATAAAAATCATCTCTCAGTTCAGAGTGAAATATTCGCCCTTAAAACTGAAAGATTAGAATCCACAGCCGGCCTATTCGACACGGTTTCCTCCTTCAGGCTTATATTTATATTATTTAAAACAAAAGAGCGATGGGGCTGGCTAACTTCCAAATTAAGTTCAGATTCACTATCTCTAGAAAAAAGTCTCTTGAGACTTTTTTATACTAGCTATAGGTTAGTTGATATTAAAAATTAATTTAACCATTATATATAAGCAATATATAATAATGGCGAGCCTATTAAAGTTTAGATTTTTATCTATAAATAGATGAAAGTTTAAGTAATAGGTAAAAATGTGGTATAAGATTATAAATTTTATCTTGTATTATATTATTCTTATACATATTACTAATAAATAGGATAATTTATTAAGGAGGGGGAAGGAGTCTCCCTCCCCCTCTTCTGAAGTCTCGGATAGACTAAATGCGTATAAGCTTCTAACCATTTATAAGGTAAGAGACCCGGTAGTTATAACGGAGCAGGTTTATATAGACTATTAAGCTTATATTTCCGTCCCCTGCTTTTAATTTTTTCCCTTTTTTTTTATTATTATAATAAATTTTTATACGTAATAATAAAATTACTTATAAAAAAAAAGGGAAAAAATAAGGGGAAGAAGCTGTCCCTTCGATCCCAGCTCACTAATTGAGTAGTCAAACCGATATTTGAACTCGGTTTGAGAAAGACTTTTCTAATTTAAACTTGCTTAATTGCGCCATAAGGGTTTATCAGACTGCAACTATATTCTATTAAATATAGAGTACTAAAATAGGAAAGGTAGGAAATCCTCTTCCCCCTATTTTTTTTCCCTTTTTTTATTATTATATGATACTATTCACGTAATAAGATAATATTTATAACTAAAAAAAAGGGAAAAAATAAAGCAATCTTGCTTCGCATAGGGGGACAGGGTATGTTTACCCTACTACCTTTGTTTACTTCTCCGGTAGACTAATGAATATGTTTTACTTTTATTATTACTGCTGTTTATTTATTACTTCGTGAATAGGAGGAGGAAAAACTAGCTCTGCCAAGAGACATAAAAAGTGGTTAACACAATTATTTAAGTTATAAACCTTTTTGTTGTTGGGGCGGAGCCCATCCCCACCCCCCTTTAGGGGGGAGGGGAAGGGAGCCAAATAAAAAAAAAATATGTGCTAATGCCAGCTATTTTTTGTGCTTTTTCTTGCATAACATAAATAAGAGTATGCAAGAAAAAAAAAAATATTAGTTTACATTGAAATTAGGGAGAGTTTAAATACATTCTCTTTTCACTTTGTAAAAATGTCGAGATACTCTTTAAAAAAGAGTATTATCACTACAACTACCATAATATATAAATAAATATATTACCACCATATTGCATATTTATATCTTTATAAATATACTATAAATAAGCCGGGAGAGAAATT
Organism: Botrytis fragariae; assembly: GCF_013461495.1. Lineage (NCBI taxonomy): Eukaryota > Fungi > Ascomycota > Leotiomycetes > Helotiales > Sclerotiniaceae > Botrytis > Botrytis fragariae. The sequence continues at coordinate 32,851 of NW_023501008.1, forward strand.
TGAATTCTCATTATTAATGCATGAAATTAATGTTTTAACCAATTAAACTATCCTGGCATAATTATTTAACTTTTTTGTACTTTTCTACCTATAAACTTAATTGACCTTAACATTTAAATTATAAATAAAAAAAGGCTTAGACCTTTTTTTTATGCTAGCGGAGCAATGCGAAGTCCTTATCCCACCCTCTCCCCTCTGGAAGAGGAAGAAGCCGTAACACCTTTAAGTTTACTATAAAAAGCAATAAAAATATAAAACATATAGATAGTTAATTATTCTTCGTTATTTAATATGAATAAACAAATTTGTCTTCATAATATTTAGACAGTAAAAAAAAAAAAAAAATAACTTTATTTTATCCTTTCCCCCAGCAAAGCAGGGGGGACATGTAGTAATGCAAATAGTATCATCTACAGAGTTTTCATTATAATTATGCCTATATGCTTTATAGTGGTATATTTATTATGTTTCTACTACACATCCTATGGCAGGTTGATGAAGCATGCATATATCTATTTTTGTCTTTTTTTTTTATATTATTCTAAAAAAATAAATAATTGTAAAGGTAAATTTAACGCTTGCGTATCTTTACCGTTACAATTATACTAGATAATCTGAAACATTAAATTACGTATATCTTGAAATATTAAATACATAGGCATAACTTATTTGAAAACCCTACTTCTGAGCCCTCACTAAAAAAAAATATATATCTATATTTTTAGTAAGGGGAAAAGTAGAAAAAAATATAAAAGCATATAATTTTTATGTTGTTTAATATATAATATGGGTGGATACCCTGATTTGAACAGGGAACAAATTGTGCCACATACAATCACTCTACCATTGAGTTATATCCACTAAAAAGTAAAATCTTTTTATTATAAACATTATTCATTTATTTATCTAATATAAATTTTGTTAATATAATAATACTTTAAAAATACGGCTTGACTTCGCTAGCTGTAATTACGTAGGAGTGATTCGAACACTCCCTAATAAATATCTTTCCCTCACTAAAAATATATATACCTTTTCCCTCATTAAAAATATATCTTTAATGAGGGAAAAGTAAAAGTGAAATTTATGACTTACCGATTATTTCCAGGAGGGCGACTCGAACACCCAAATGAGAATACCAAAAATTCTTGACTTTACCGTTTCGTCTACCCTGGATTTTTATTTATTCCGTATATATTAAAAGAGAATTAATATAAAAACAATAAAATAAAAAGAATAAAATTTTATATTTTTCCCTCCCTTATCCCCCAGCAAAGCAGGGGGAACAGTAAACATGCAGGAGGGCTACCAGAATTTAAATTCTACACCGATTATCGCTTAATTAAGTAACCCTTTTTTTTTCTTTGCTCCTTTGCTTCTTTGCTACGCACAACAACACGGGGGGCACGAAAAAAAAAAATCCGTAAGAATGACTCACTAAAAATATATATATATATTTTTAGTGAGGGAGAAAAAGCATGGTCATGTGATTTAATAGTTGCTAGGCTAGTACTGATCCATTTTTATCTTAAATACTATATAACACTACTCGTTTAGTAATCACATCGCGCGAAGATAAACCTTAAATGCTTATAGCTTCACTACCCTTTTTCCCCCTATTTTTTTTCCCTTTTTTTTATTATTATATGATACTATTCACGTAATAAGATAATATTTATAACTAAAAAAAAGGGAAAAAATAAAGCAAGCGTGAGATTTATCTTTAAAACTAAATTTATCTTTTTATCTAATCTTCTACCCCCTCCGAGTGAGGGGGCGATAAATATTGGTTTTCTGTTTCAGGTAGTAAGTTGTAACTTAACTTAAACCAATAACAGTGCTATTAGCATCTATATAATTTAGGGTACTATCACCTTTATTAACATTTATACCTAGGTTTACTTAGTTCATTAACAGAGTTAGCTTTAAAAGATAAGTAATTTAAATTTCTGTCATAAATAAATACTCTTCCCCCAGCAAAGCAGCCCCCTGGCAGGGGGGGTAGAATATTCGAAGTAACCTGGTGTTCTTTCTTAAAATCAATTAAGGCTTTTAATTGTTTTAATTCAGTGTTGGGTATTTTACGCCTTTTATGTTCTACTATTAAAAAGCGAAAAAAAAAACTAATACAATCCTCATTATATTATTTTTTCCCTTTTTTTTATTATTATATGATACTATTCACGTAATAAGATAATATTTATAACTAAAAAAAAGGGAAAAAAATAGAACAAGTGACATGTCCTCTTTGTAAGTCTATTAATTATCTAATTGATGTAGGATTAAGTCACGAATCATTTGCGCCTAATAATAATTCAGCCCCTTGATCCTTGCAAAGCAGGGGAAAAGGTAAAAGAGATATAAGAACCATATAAATATTTTTATTTAAATGATTGTTTATAACCTCGTGATTAATACCAGTGTCTGTCTTAAACACTATTTTACTAGAACTTTATAGTAAAAGACTCCTATTCGGGTTATAAATACACACTTTACCTGGATTAGCCATAAAATTTTAGAATAAGTTGAATATTTAAATTAAATCCTTTATCTTATAACATATAGTACTGTTCCTTTCCTTCACACCTTAAAATATATATATATTTTAAGGTGTCGGGACAAAAGCAGGCTATAAAATAAAGCTCGTGTTGTAAATCATAAGTATAAGTAATTTAAGGTAAATCCGACTTGAACGGATAAGATTAAAAAAATCAAATAGGCCTAAGCTATTCATGTCTGCCAATTCCATCACTACCTTTATATACTATATACATAGTACAACTGCTCGGTATAAGATTTTAATTTATATTTATATATTTTTTTTTATTTATAAACTTCTTTTTTTTTCTTTTTCATATAATCTAAACTATAAACATATAAATATAGAGATAAAGGTAAACACAAAAATAAATATATTTATGTTATATCTAATTGCTCGAGGTAAGACTTGAACTTACAACCAAAATAGCTTCAATATTTCGCTCGACCAATTGAGCTTCTCGGGCTTATTTATAAACAATAAAAATAATATGCTTATATATTACCAGTAAAAACATAGTAGTAGTAGTAGTAGTAGTAGTAGTAGTAGTAGCTATTTTGGAGACATCAGGACTCGATCCTGAAATAACGATATGCAAAATCGTAGTTTTACCAGTTAAACTATGTCCCCTTTTGCAAAAAAAAAATATTTTAGCCTTTATTTACTTTGCTTTCTGTCTCCCACGATCGCAGGAGACAGAAAGCAAAATTAGCTAGCGACTCAGAGTAGTATAACCTTTTCCTTTATAAACTTTCTGGGTTTTATCCTCCTCTTTTTTTATCAGCAAGCATACACTTAGCTAAAAAAAAAGATGCATTATAATAAACTCCTACACGCAAGATAGCTTTTCTTATAGAGAAAAATTCTTTAGTTTTACCTCTTATCTCATTTATAACTAAAGATTCTGCTATAGCACTAGTAACAGCTATGCTTAATTTAGCCCCCTTAAATCCGATTACGACTTAATTTAGCCTCTTGCATAAGTTCAAGAGTAGCTTCAATACATCTAAATATCACCCCCTTTGGCTTTGCCCCCATTCCCTACTGGAAAGAGACCCTACAACTTTTAAAATATATAGCTCTAAGCTAAAATAACCATATTTAAGCAACGCTTTATAAACCATGTTGTTATTTGTCATTTCTCTTTCTAAAAAAAAAAAAAATAAAAAAAAAAAAAAAGAAAACGACATTAGATAATATTATAGTATTTTTTTTTTTTTTCCGTATATCCGAAAAAGGACTTGAACCTTTATGACTTGCATCAGCAAAGCTTAAGTTTGCCCTGTCTACCAATTCCAGCACTCGGATTTTAATATACTAAAACATTAGATAAGGCCAGAGTGATTTGAACACTCATCTCAGCTGTCATGAGCAGCTTGCTTTACCAATTAAGCTATAGCCTTATTTACTAAAAATAGCAAATTAACTCTTATTTTTAAAGAAAATGCGGACAAAGGACTTGCACCTTCATAGATTGGTCATGAGCCAATTATGTTACTATTACATTAATCCGCTCTGAATATATATTTATATATAACTATATTAGCCTCAGAGGGATTCGAACCCTCGTATGTAATGATGAAAACATTATGTCTTAACCACTTGACTATGAGGCCTTATATTATCATATTAATTTTTCCCCTTTTTTTATTATAATATAATACTATTTACGTAATAAAAAAATATTTATAATAAAAAAAAGGGGAAAAAAAGGTAAAGCATAAGTCACGCTTTGCTTTTAATCTCTTACCCTTATCCTCTGATCCTAAGCCCCTGTAGGGTAATGGGTTAGGGGATAAGGAAATAGGGATAAAGTAAAAGCCCAATGCAAGTATCGCACTTGCTTCAGCTGGTTACAAAACAGCTACATTACTTTTATGCTAATCAGGCTAAATATTTTTTTAATAATTTAAATTTAATGTGAGATATACTACAATGTTTAGTTATATATATAATTAGTACTTTATACCTAAAAACATTTAAATCCTTTCAGCTAAAGCCTATTAATTGCACTTAATACTAATTAAAAATAATAAAATCTAAAACTAACATTAACTACAAAATCGTAGTGTTCAACTACGTATATTTAAGAATATCTTAAGGTAAGCTTCGTGCCTAGATGCATTCAGCACTTATCTCTAACTAACTTAGCGTTCCTGCCGTGCCTATGCTATGATACAAAATATTTACTTAAGTGAAAGTAACATCCCTATTCGCTCATCTATATTAGTTTATTGAGAATATATTGGGCACATAAACAACAGGTAAACCATAGGTTAATATACCCAGCTCCTTTCGTACGAGGGGGCTATCCTTATTTTATTCTAATTTCCTCTAGAAGATAGAAACCATACTGTCTCACGACGTATTTAACCCAGCTCGTGTAACTTTTTAATCGACGAACAGTCGAACCCTTCATGATTCCTGCATTCATGTGGATAAGTTAAGCCGACATCGAGGTGCCAAACTGCGCACTCAATTTGTACTCTCTGGCGCAATTAGCCTGTTCAATATTTGTTAATAAAAGAAGTTTATTTACTTCTTTATTTCCATTTTTTACAAAATGGTTCAGACTATTTCTTCATATTTATTTTCTGTATATAATGCAACGCTAAATTATAAAAACCCCACATTAAAAATAACGCTTGCTGTTTTCTTACTAGGGATAAGTATTAAAAAAAAATTTTTTTAAGGTTTAGTTATAGTCTTTACTACTTACTCAACCTTTAACTCCAAATGCTCCATTCCGATTTTTGGAATGAAGCATTGAATATTGTACATTAGATTTAATATGGCCTCTTAGTATTACTGCTGATAATCCTCTAAAGGAAGAATCTACGTTTTTTAAACCACCTTTTCATTTCATCTTAAAGACAGATCTAGAAGCAGTAAACCGTCTGGTTAATCTACCTTTAGCTTCTATTCTAATACCACGCATTTTCATGTGCTTTAAAGATCTAAGTATATAATTCCTTAATGAAACAGGACGCTCATTTCTTTCTTCGAAAACAGAAGCAAGCGATCTTCTACTTTTAATTTCTTTTTTTAAATTACCTGCTTCTGGTGTAGCCAAAATTTGCTGGTCCAGAGTGTAAGGAAAAATATTTAAGAGTAATTTATTTAAAGGATCTCTCTGGGCAAAGGCGGAGTCAAAAGTAAACAATGAATTAATTTTAAGGTTTCTCATTTTATTTAAGAGCTGTTCATTATTATTTTGGTTACCGGAGCCCTGAGCAAGAGATTTTTCTTTTATTATACTTATGTTCGGTAATTTAACTTTATTTAAGGATTTTTTTAACACTCTATATAATCTATTCTCTCTGTTCTTTAATTTTAAAGAAACAGCTTGTGTAAAAATATCACTATTTAAATGCATTTTTTTCAAATTAACGAGATTAAATACTACATTTTTATTATAAATTTGGCTAACCAAATATCTTAGTTTTAATAAAAAGGCATGCTTAAACTTAATTTGGTTAAGTGTAAGTAATTTTATACATATAGTTAATTTATTAAGATAATGTAATTTAACTTTACGCATATAATCCGTATAATCCGGATATTTAATACGAATAAGACTATTAAGTTTACGCTTAAAAATTAAAAGTTTTTCATCCTCACTTAATACTTTACTTTCAACTAAATTAGATATTAAATAAATATGTTTATTTGTTAGATCAAAATATTTACATAATTTTTCCACAAATGACTTCTTAAATAATGTAACATAATCTGTGTAATGATTAGGTATTCTCAGATATTCTTTAAGACTAAAAGGTCTGTTATAAGTTATGATCTCTTTATTATTTCTATCCATGTTAATAAACCGTTTTAAACGTTTATTGGGTCTATACAAATCAAAAATTTGTTTTTTAATCTTTCTAATTAAAAATTTTTTTTCTGTATTATAAAAGTATAAAGTAATAACAGCTTTAGAACTAGTATGTTTTAAATCTCCTTTAGCTACAAATATTTTCTTGGCAGATAGTCCTCTAGATCTACTACGTTTACGTCTAGATATATTTTGTTTACCTTTTTTACTACTTTTTTGAGCTTTTTTGTTACTTTTTTTATTTTTAAAATAAAAATTAAAATAACTTTTTACTAAGCTCATAAAATTATTATCAGCTACAGGTAATAATTTAATATAGTTTTTATTATAAGCATAAATACTATTTCTTCATTCCTGAGCTGCAGGTGTAAAATGTCTTATCTGCCCTGTATCACTTGTTTTTACCTTTAAAGGTATAACTTTAACATCCTTTTGTTTTTTCTTAAAAATAAGTGGTTTTGCGTCTTGCTTCTGGCCCCCTGTAAGGCCCACCGGATTAGGATAAGGGTAAAAGAAATCCTTTAACTTACTTCCATTTGTTTTTTTTGCTTGCTTGTGTGAAGCAAGCAGTACGGCATGGTAAGCAGAAGCGGGTTTTATTGAAGATATTTTATGGTTTTGCTTGTCCATTTTTATAAAAAAATATTTTTTTTTGCTTTATAATGTTTGCTCATGCTCAATATTTAATTGAGTCTATTTCATTAATATTAATATTAATATTAATTATTGTATAATTATTTTTCAGAGAAAATTAAAAATTATACTTAAGTACTGCAGTCCCCCAGCAAAGCAGGGGGACAGACTATGTCCTCACTCTTATTTAGGTTTAATTTAAATCAGATGTCAGGCGTGTAGTCCTTGGTCTCTGAAAATACTCTTCGTAATTTTTAATCCTTGCTATGAATAAAATAGTTTATATATACAGGATAAATAAATATGTTGGGTTTAAAAGAAGGATTATTGTTAGCATACTCACCTTCTAGTCGTTGAACGGTTTTACTTTTTTATCTCTTTTTTTCTTTTTTTTGATATAAATTAAAGATAATGCTTAAGTAAATTTCGCTTCAAGTGAACTTTAGAAGTTATTCTTGAAATTGACCCAATAATTAACCAATAGATTTATTATTTAAAATTTTTATAAATAAAACATTGGAGGACTAACATCCCTAGCGTAGCTTTTTCAAAAATCCAAGACCTTTCCTTTCTGCATCTTGTGATCATATGCCCCGCTTACGCGACTGATAGACGTGTAAGTCAAACAGTAAAGCAAGATTAAGCCATTAAACTTGACAAGTAATAAACATAATTATATAAAAAGTGTAATTTAAACTAATTATATAACTAAAAACATTAGAAAAGTGTTTTCAAATTAATGTTTTAATTACATCTATTTTCCATATAGTTAAAATCTTACTTAAATTAAAATATTAATTCTAACTTAATAGATATATAGTTGGATTAGTTATAGCTTAAGCTAAACCAATAACAAACTAAAAATAAAAACATACAATTTGTATATTTAATTGTCATAAGTACGTCATGACAATTTTACAAAATTAACTTTGGATACACCCAGGTACTTTTTATGGGATCTGTGCCCCGCATAAACTGCCTCCTAGCCATTGTTCCCATTTGATGGGTTAATTATAATACTTAATAGCGTAACAACTACGCACCTTATATTATGACGTAGACTCTATAGCCTACGAATATGATAAACAAAATAAAGGTGTTTCAATTTTGCCTGAACGAGGTTTAAAAAATTGCCTCCAACTACCTTATACACTAATATTGGTTCAATCATATTCAATAACTAGCAACAGTAAAGCTGCATAGGGTCTTCTCGTCTATCTAGAGGTAAACTGTATCTGCACAGTTATTCCAATTTCACTGAGCCAATCATTGAGACAGCTGTTGTATCGTTAAATCATTCATGCAAGACCGCATTTAACGGCCAGGGTATTCCGCTACCTTAGGACCCTCATAGGTAAGGCCGCCATTGATCGGGGTTTCCTTCAAATCCAAGCTTATATTAGTCAACCTAGAAAATCCGTTAACCAGCCGACATTGGGCAGAAATCACACTCAATACTTTGATTTATTATCTTATTGCAAAGTGCTTTGTTTTAATTAAACAGTCGTACAACACTATTCCATGCTTCCTATTCTTTACCTTATACTAATAAGTAAGAATGGCTCTCCTTATCCCGAAGTTACGGTAGTTAGTTTGCCGAGTTCCTTAATGATTGTTCACTCAAACGCCTTCGTATTCTCTACTTGCTTACTTGTGGTAGTATTTAGGTACGGTTTATTTAGCCTTATTTCGTCATTCTTCATATATTTTAATATATTTAAAATAATAAAATAAACATTACTTGTTACAAGTTTTTCCAGAACCTTCTTCACTTTTCTTACAGAGTATAAATATTATCACTCTCCCTTTGCAAAGCAGGGGGCGAGTATAAATATTATCACAGGGTAAGAAGATGTTGTTACTTTGTAGGTAAGGTTTACTCATCGTTTAATCCTTTAGGTTAGTAAACTTAGAGGCCGTTACTTTAATAAATCCATAAGCTTTAGGCGAGGGCTATGGTATCTTTTGTTAGATACCCCCCATATTATTTGCAACGTTCCTAAGAACGGATGTAAAGGACCCTTTTTCGTTACTCATGTCAGCATTCTCACTTGGGTTACCTAATAATTTAAGCATGCCTAAATTATTTATATACTCTTAAAAAGAATATGTCCAAGATTTACCCAACGTTCTGCTACCCCATAGTTAAATATTAAATCATATTTAACAATATGGACAAGGTGTCGGTATATTGTTTAGATCCGTTAAATTTTCGGTGCAACTATCAATGTAAAGTTTTGTTTACTAAACCAGTGCTCTGTTACGAGGTCTTCAAAAAATAGCCGCTTCTAAGCCTATTTCCTAGTTGTATTAGATAGAAACTTCCTTAGTTTCACTTAACAATAATTTTGGAACCTTAACTCTTGTTCTGGGCTGTTTCCCTTTAGACATACAACCTTATCGTACTATGTCCGATTATTCAATACATTTTAATCTTCATCATTGCCCTTCCGAGTGCGAATACTCACCGATAAAATCCTCACGATTCCCCGATATATGCAAAATTATTTCTTATCTAGGCAATACCTAGATAAGAAATTATAAGTTGCCTGAGATCACAGTTCTGTACCTGCTATGATGTAACTTGAATTACCTACTTATATAGGTTTCGCAGAAAACCAGCTATCCTAGTCAGTTTTGTCTTTCACTAACTTACCACAGTTCATCGGATATCTTTACAACGATAAACCGTTCGGGCTTTTATAACCCTGACCATGGTAAGATCACTAGGCTTCGGGTCTAATTTTAGATACTAATTCATTATTTCATAATTGGTTTATCTAGGCATTACTGCTCGCATCTAATATTAACTTGCTGACCCATTATGCAAAAGGTACGCTCTTACTATTTATTTAAACTTGAGCTGCTTATAAAACTACTATTTCAACCTTTCCTTCACAGTACTTTACGCTATCGCTTATGTATTATATTTAGCCTTAGAGGAAGGTTCCCCTTATATTCAAACAGGTTATTGCCCGTTTTACTTATTTAATATATCAGTGGTTAGAGCTTTGTTTTCCCTAGCTTTTTTTTTTTATCTCCAATATGGAGTAAAAAAAAAAATAAAGAAGCAAACATGTCATTATCCTAGTAATGCTAATAATTTTTTTTACAATATATAAATATATATATTCTGATATTTTATAGGCTGTTCTACTTTCATTCACACTAATCATAGAATCTCGTTTGATTTCTTTTCCTGAAGTTACTAAGATATTTCAATTCACTTCGTTTATTATTGAATTTCTCTAAGAGTACATGTGCTACAATTAATATTAATTAAATACACAAATTAAAAAAAAACTCTCTTTAATACATAGCAAGATATTCCTAATAGTTTCTTTATATACTTGCCTATACAAAAAATATTCCCTTGTATAGAAACATTGTTTGATATCTATCACATTACTAATAATAATCCATATTATTAGCAATATATTTCGGGTTATTATGATTCGAACATAACAATTCCTCAACCCAAATGAGGCGCCTAACCAACCTGGCTCTAACCCGTATTTTTTTTTTTTTTAGTACAGAGAATATCCGATTTGAACGGATGTGATTTATTAAATCTAATAAGTTTCAAGCTTACCGCCTTAAACCACTCGGCCAATTCTCTTTATAACGGCATATAGTTATATATTAGCTACTAACTAGTTAACAATAATAAGTTAAAGATTAAATTTAAGATATTATTCAGCATAATATAATTAAGCGTAATGCACTTAAAATGATTCCTCAGAGACTTGAACTCCGAACATATCCTTATCAAGAATACGCTTTACCAATTAAGCTAAGGAACCTATTACCTTAAAATTATATAAATAAGGTTAATTAACCTTATTTATATAACCTGTTATATTAAGGGCTTTAATTTATATTATATAACATCAATCTCCTCCTTATAATAGTAAGAGGTAATATTTAGAATATTTATACAACAACTAATTAAAGAATATGTTAGGATAAACAAAAACTTAAACAACCTGTTTGGCAAAGAATGAAATTAAAGATCATATATTTACAATTATAGATATTACAAGTTTTTGTCCCAAAAACTTGTTTTGGGGGCACAAACATGTTTGCACCCCTGCAAACAAGTAAAAATAAAGAGCTAATTAATAAACATATAGTTCAAATATATTAAGAATAAAACATAATAATCTTAAATTTAAAGTTAAAACTAAATATATGTAAAAATAACTTTGCAATTGGCTCATTAATTAATAAGGAAATTAATTTATATCGTAAAATATACTTGGCATTTCATTTGTAAATTGATAGTTAAAGTAAAAGAAGGCGAAATAGAAGCAGATATAGTAGAAGTAGGAAGAGTATAAGCAGCAGATGTAGTAGAAGTAGATTTAGTTTATGCAGTACAAAAAGTAGACGCAGTATAGTATCATGGTCTCTATAAGTGCTTGCTTCTGCATCCACAATTTATCCTAATCTTGCTATAAGTCTTCTTTTTATTACTTCAATACAACATAGTGAAATATTTACAACACGCATGTATCAAGAGCACTCAGATTTGAACTGAGAAGGTGAAGTTTGAAGCTTCAAATTTTACCATTAAACTATGCTCTTTATATTTTAATATTAAAGTATACTGTTTATAACTTATATTATATCGGAAAAGAGATGATTCGAACATCCAGGTGTAGAACACAATATTTAGCAAATATCTCGTTTTACCAATAACAACTTTTCCTAAATACTTTTAATTATTCTAAAGTATACGGGTTAAACCGGTCTCGATCCGATATACACTTCTATGACAAAGAAGGTTCTTACCAATTAGAATATTAACCCTTACGGCCAGCCGAAATCGAATCGACACAAATCGTTTGGAAGACGAAAGGTCTACCATTAACCTATGGCCGTTTATATTTAATTCTAAAAATAACCCAAAAAATAGTTTTTAAATTTAAGACCTATGGGATTCGAACCCATATAACAAAGATTAAAAGTCTCGTATTTTACCCTTAAATTAATATATTGTTTATTATTTTTTTTAGTATATTATCCTAAATTATCCTAAACGAAAAAAAAAAAAAAATATATTACTTAGAATAAGCTTAGTAATATATTATTCTTATCCAAGACTCGAACTTAGATCTAGATATTAGAAGTATCCTGCTCTACCATTGAGCTAATAAGAGTTAATAAACATTACACAAATGCAATGTTTATTAAAACAGTATTTAATACTTAATCAGGTTATAAGAAAAATTGACCTCAAGTAATTAAAAATAAAAATTAATATTAAATATTTTTTTAAGCTACGTATAATAATAAAAATGCCATCATAAGGGTAAATAAATTATTTTAGCTAAAGAAATGTATAATGACATATTTATCTGATGGCATTTTTATTATTTACTATATATTACTAATAAACATTAGAACTAATATTATATAAATTTAGTAATAAATTTAAAAATTAGCGCTGCTTACTATATAGGTAAGATAGAATTGAGAGTTGAAAATAAATTTAACACAGCTTCAGAATTAAACTTATAAAGTAGTCATAGCCGCGTGGCATTCTTATCAGCTCTACCGTAAAAAAACGCCCTTCCCCCCTATTTTTTTTCCCTTTTTTTATTATTATATGATACTATTCACGTAATAAGATAATATTTATAACTAAAAAAAAGGGAAAAAATAAAGCAATCTTGCTTCGCACAGGGGACAGGATAAACTACCATCAATTTTTACTGCTATGACAATATTACTGAGCAGGATTAATAAAAAAAAAAGGCGCTTAAGAAAAAAAAAAATTTTTTTTTTACAATCTTAAGTCTTCAAGGTATCCTTCAAGACCAGGGTACTTCAATCTCCCAAGTATTTATAATACTGAAGGTATTTAAATAGGTGGTATTTATATTAAGGAATTTAATATATGAGGATTATAATTATTATAAATAATTTTTATTATTGCAATATAAGATAAAAATGCCACCATAAGGACAAATAAACCAGTTGATTCGGCAAAAACAAATAATTAAATTTATTAAAATTTATAGATAACATATGTTATCTATAAACAGAGATATGGAGGAATTGAACCCCTAATTTAAGATCTGCAATCAAAACATAGAACCATCTACAGCATATCCCTTAACATGTACTTTATTATTTTGGCTGTAAAAGAAATCTTCTCCCCCATATTTTTTTTTTGTCATGATCAAATGGTAAGCTAGCGGCTAACCTCCAGTAATTATTAATTCGAAAATATATTAAAAATTATTAAAGATCTGCTTATTAATAAATATGTAGAACGTACATAGAAGAAATTATAGGTATAAAGTAGTTTAGGAGAAAAAGAAACGGAACATTATCCAATAATATAGTTAGAATAGGAATACTTAATGATACTATTAGAATAAAAACGCTTGAATAGACAATTAATTGGCCAAAAATAGGTTTTATATCTGAAACATTAAAAGGTATAAGGACATGAGGAAAAAGAAAACAAGTACCGATTAGGATCCGAAAGATTTTCAATTAATAATTATCAATATTTACGATTAATATACCTGCCCATCCCCCCTGCTTTGCTGGGGGAAGGGGAAAGGAAGTTGGTTAGAGTATCCGGAAACAGGGTAGGTCTAGTAAGTAGTCTAAATAGGTGGGCGTACAAAAATAAAAAAAAAAAAAATATCTTCCCCCTACCCCCTACCCCCTGTTCTCCCTTCGGGAGATGAGGGGGGGTTGGAGGGGGATATCCCTCTCCGGGGAAGATTTAATCTTGCTATTAAGTCTTATTCATATATATATATGAATAAGACTTAAGCCATATTAGATCATATTACTAATAAAACCACTCTTCCCCCGCGCGCGGGGTGAATAATAATATTATTCTATAATAATATTATTCTATAATATTAAAAAAGTGTATTTGTTATAAATTAATAATTATAATTATATAATAAAAGTATACTATTATTTATACTTAGACTCCTTACTAGGCAAATTGGATAAGAGATAAGCAAAAAGTATATGCTTTTTATAACCAAATAATAAAGATAAAAAGTTTATTTTTATATTAATTATTAGTATTAAATATAACATTCTTGCTTATTCAATAAAACATATATGTTTATTTTGGCGTACATATTTACTAAGCTAGCTAGTTAAAGAAGTAAGAGGGCTTTATCACAAATTAGTACCTACACGTATATAGAGCCAGTCTTAATTTATGCTTTCTCCCGGGTTTTCCTTATAGTTAGCGGGTTTAACCCCAAAATACTTCTAAGGGATAAGCTACGTAGCTATAACTAATTAGTAGTTTACTGAACTCTGGGGCTCCGCCCAAAAGAAAAAGGAATAAAGGTAAATATTATTTAAGAGAGTATCATCTTTTCTATATACCTGCTCTTTGTCTGAGTCTCCTTTTTATATAAAACATTATACACCCTCTAAGTATAAGTCTCTGGCATCTTCTCTAATTTTCTGCCATATATCTTCCTCTTCACTTGGACATATAATAAGCTAAGTAAGAACTTCGTAGAAACATACAGCTATTAAAATAATACCGTAAATATTAATGAAATAATATAAATAAGGATATTTATTTTAATATTCTTTATATACTATGAACCCCAGTAGTATATAGAAATATATAAGAAAAGTCATACTACATCCACAAAATGTCAATATAGTATACTTGCCTCCATTCCCAGATGATGGTTATCTGTGGAATGGTAAGCCAAAACACGTCATAAACCCACAGCTATGAAAGCTGTACCGATCATAACATGTACAAATGTTTCAATAACCCACGTTATTGTTTAGACTATGTATTCATATTAATTTAATTAAACTTATATATTGTCGAAGTTTAACATTTCATATGTAGAGTTTAATGCCATTCTTTCACTTTAAAATTTAAAGTAACATAATATTTGTTAGCTAGTCGTTGAACCTGTATATATTGCCTAACAATATACACTTGGCAGCAAATTATCTTAATATCTAATAAGACTTTCTTGCTATTGACTCTATTTTCAAAAATAAGTCTATATATTAACTTAAAACAAACTTATAACCTTTATATGATTCACCTGAACTTAAACATTGTTTAATTTTATTCCTTCCTATCTTTAGATTTTTAGCACAATCAGATAAACTAGAATAAATAGTATTATTACCACTAGTATCTATAACAATAAGATTTATACCTTCACTTACTAATTTATCAGTATTTCTATAATATCTAACTCCCTGTTTAATTTCATAGGGACTGTCTATTAAATAAAGTTTAGATAATAGATTTTCTATTTCATAAATGGAAATACGTTGCACATTATCAAGTAAAGAAATATTAGTTGTCATTCTATACTTGTTAATATGTAATTTAATTGCATCAAATACATGTTTACCTTCAGGTATAGTATGATAACCTTTATAATAAATATTAATTAAATTTAATCATAAGGAGAAATCTTCAGACTTTAAAGTTTTTAAAAGAATAGTATTATTATCATATATTAATGGTATTAACACTTCTTTAAGTTCTTTTATTTTATTAACTTCTAATACTATAGTAGGGTTATTATTAAATCTGTCTATTCTCTGAGAAATTAACATATTACCTACATTAAGGAACTCCTTAATTTTATTAAATAATTCTAACTCCTTAATATGATTTTCTAATTTAAATCTAGGTACAAACTTATTAGTTGAAAATGACCCTTCTCCATCAATAAAACCTGCTAATCAAAATTTAGTAATTTTAATTTTACTGTTAATAGAACTTGGTACTCATTGACCAGACATATTACTCATTTGGTTTTTACATTTAATTATTTCTAATTTACCTTTATCAGATAAATGACTTTTATCTTTTAGTAAAGTAACTGCCTTTTTAAATATTACAAAATGATGATACTTTGAACTATTAAGATTCACGAAGTCAAATATAGGTAATATTACATGTAATAAAGAATTCTGATCATTTATAAAAAAATTTATTCTATCTTTTGATTTTGAAATATGTCCACATTTTAAATTATTCATAATATAGTTTAATACTGGTTCATCATCCTTATGTAAACCTATTTGAAATGTAAATTGTACATTCTTAAAAGTACTTTCAGTTAGCCCTGTAATTTTAATATTAAAATTAGCTTCTGCATCTGTAAATCCTGCAAATCATTCTAAAAAACTAGTTTGTAAATAATATGAATTAGCTTCTTTATCTCTATAAGAAGGAATAGTGATTAATAATTTATTGGTTCTTCCAACATTAGTGTGAAACTGAGAATTTTTAAGGTTATAAATTTCTTTTGTTTTAAGTAAAACACAAACAAGTATAAATGGGGCTACACATATGATTAACCCGTGGAATCCTGTTCCGAAATAAAAACATGACCCAAATGCACCATCACTTATAGTGAATGAAGAAACAGTGTATTCTACACCTTGGACAATATTGTTATCATAAGGCGTTTAATCCTTATTTCAATAATTTTCATTATTGTTCAGACTATATAATGCATACAATAATATCGCTATGTGTACACCAAAGTTTTAAAATAAACAAAATAAAAAAAAGCATCCTGTCTAAAGGTCAGTCTCCAGAGTTAAATAAAAACCTGCGGTCCCTTGATAAAACAGAAGTGCTAAATTGTTTTATCCTATTTACGAGTCGTTGAACCTACTTCTTAAATATTATCTGTAATATTTAATAAAAGTTGGCTGCATATTGTCTTGTTATTAGATTAATTAACACTTTACGCTTAAAGTGTATTAGCAACAATTTCAGCGCTCAGAGCTAAAGGTTGCAAGATTTTCATGCAATTTACTTTGTGCATTTGCCTAACTTCGTGCATAAATTTAAGAGCTTACTAACTTATTTATGCATAACTTTAAGCAAAGGCCTATATATATGCTTTTTTCGCGCTGGCTTAGCCAAATACCTACTCATAATTAATTATATATTCTAGAGCTATTCATACCAGATTTTAAAGAATTTATCTTATTAATACCTTCGGGAGTTAAATGACCTTTAACTTCTACAATCTTAGCTACCTCAACAAAATCTAAGTAATCCATATGCTTTATTCCATGTAAGGAACAACTTTGGAAAAAAGGTATCACCTTTTCTTTAATATTACTAAATTTACTTACAGAAAAATTAACTAGATCTGGTCTGGTTGAGGCCCTCTCAATCCTACCACATCCTAAGTAGTCAATGAATTTAGTTAATAAAGCCTCATCTCTTACATGTTGAGATATAGAGAAAACCATAGTAACGTTAAAGCCTGATGAATATCTTTTATTCTTTAATGATTTAACATAAAAAAAACCCTCTCCATCTACAAAACCTGCTAATCAATCTGAATCAGGGATGCCTTGCTCACTTACTACTGGACGAGGAAGAGGCAGGATAGTAGGGAAGTTAATTTTTAATGTGTCAGATAATCCTTTATTCATAGAACCCTTAATACTTAGAATCTCGCGGATTCCCTCAACACTAGATCGTGCTTGGCCTTGTAATAATAAGTTTACAGCTTGTTTAAATAAAAGGTAATCTGCCCTCTTTTGAGTTATTAAAGGATATTTATCAAAATGAGGTATGATGACGTTAGCTAAAGCACGTGCAGATTGAACGCTATAATATGCCTGATCTCTATCTCTACGTTCGCTAACTATACCTATACCGAAAAAGTAATGTATTTTTCTCAGTAATAGCAAGTCCCTGCTATGTAATTTGATTTGAAATTCTGGTACAACGTTTCAACCAGAACGAGTGGTACTACTTTTAGATACTTTTAAACTAAAGCTAGACTCTGCATCCGCAAACCCCGTTACTCAGTAAGGGGAAAGCACCGGTTCTTTTACATCCGCTATGGTTGTATAAAGTCTTTTGGTGCAAAGCGGAAATGCCCGCTTCGTCCCGGTCCCCCCTACAAAGCTGGGGGAAGGAAAAGCTTTTAAGCTAGAGCGAACTCCTGAGCAGGTCTGTTTAGCAATTGTGGCCGAACTATAATAACTACTTAAGGATCATTTGATAAAACCAACACTGAAAAAAAGCATACAACTAATGTTTAAGCCGGTAAATACTAGAGCTAATAGTACTGTAGCTACTAAACCGTCTAAAGCTCCGCTTCTGTTTCCTTGTATTAAAGAATGATGAGCGTATGTTACTGTAACACCGGATGATAATAATATTCAATTCTAATTAACTAGAATAGGAAGGTACTAAACCTAACCTATTCAGGAGTTTTTACCACCGTGCTGTGGCTAACCCGCAATGCGTTGCATGGGTTATCCTTCCTCCTTACTAAATTCGCATTCGTTATAGAACCCGACTGTACATTTGGACAGACATTTCAGCCTAACCCCGGTGAACCAGTCTGTAGCGACATTTACAACTGCCGACGGTCTATGACTTAAATGATATTTTCATTTAATATGCCCCTCGCGAAGCATATAAGGATGTCGTTGACCGTTTTCACCTAATTTTTCTATGAATATGGAACTGTTCGGTTGTAACCTTACCTCAGTTCCTCTTTAACTTTTTTTTTAGTTGGGATAAAATACTGCTATTCTTTTGATTTTATGACCTTTATATTCTATCGGATACTCCTCTAACCTTTCAACATCCATACGTTTTTTTAAAGTATTAAAACCAATACCTATGATTTTGGCTGCTTCAGATAAATTACCCTTTATGGATAGTACACCGGAGGGCTGGATTATTTCATAAATACAGCTACTTGAACGACGATGTATTACTTTTTTTGTCACAATATCTCTTTGACGACCATCGCTAAGATGTTCAATACACGGTGTAGCATTAATAAGGAGATATCTTTCATCTTCACTAAAAGATTCTACTAATCCTGAGTATGTAGATAATCTATAATTATTCATAGTATAAGATAATTTTAAAATTAATGATTTGATTTCTTCTTTTAAATGAGCTCCATTATAGATAGCATTACATATAATTTTTAAATCAAGAAAATCTTGACCTTTTTTGGTTATAAATACTTCACTGCTAAAATAGGGAATTAAATAATTATTTAAAAGATGCACATTCTTAATCATAAGTGTTACAAGAGCTTTACTATTCCCTATAGCTTTTTCAGAGCTTATTGTAATAATCTGTGAGCACTTTAATTTATGAACAGAATAGAAATCAAAATCAAGGTTGTTAATTAAATACTCTTTTATTTTAATTAAAACAGGAAGTTGTTTTTCGGTTAATTTTATAGAAAAGACAGGTTCCATTGTGTTTCTGGCTAAACTAAATGAACCATCTCCCTCTATAAATCCTAATAATCAACTTTTGCTTATGATGATTTGGTGGTTTATGGGCATACTGTAATCTAGACGCTTAGTATTCATCGACGCTTTTAATTCTAATATCTCAGATTTTAATTCTTCCGTGAATTTCTCTCTTTCATCATAAAGAGTAAAAGCTTTTTTAAAACACAGATAATCTAAATATTTATTTGTATTAAGAGTATATTGATCAAAGATAGATATTAATTTATTAATACCATCCCGATTAGACACAATAAATGTTTGTGTATCTTTATATTCATAAACATAGCCAATATCTAAATTATTTTTAATGTAATTTAAAGCATATAGGTCATCCTTGTGTAATCCTATTTTAAATTTAAAAGAGAAACCTTCAAGATTGGCATTTTGATTATTGATAATCGGAGATATACTAAACATAGACTCAGCATCTGAGAACCCTACAAACCATTTGTAGAATTCCTCTCATCCCCCCACCCCCCCTCATCTCCCGAAGGGAGAACAGGGGGGGAGGGGGGAACAAAAGTGTTCAGGATTATTTTCCTTACTATGTGAGCAAGAGACAGCTGAATTTATTAAATTCTTTTTAGCTCCAAAAAGAATTACAGAGTTAGTAATTATATTGGAATTCAAATTATCGCTTACTTCTGTTCCCCCAGAGGGGGAAAAGAATAAGGGATAATTTATTATTGGATTTAAGGTTTCAAGGCAACTAAAATAAAAAGTTAAGTTTTGTTCATAGAGTGGGACTTTCACCCACACAGCAATTAGATCTCAAATTGAGATATTAGCACGATCTACTGTATTAAGTAAAGGTAATTCAAAAGGGTTAACAGCTTCTATACCCATAGGTGGTCATTGAGCACCTAATTCTATAGTTGGTGATAAAGCACTGTGAAAAAACGCTCAAAATATAGCTAAGAAAAATAATGCTTCTGAGACTATAAATAAAGCAACACCCATATTTAATCCTCTTTGTACTGACAGAGTGTGGTTACCTAAGTATGTCAAAAATGCAACCACTTATAAATAAACTAATTGGACTATATCTTAATTAATAGGTTAAATATATTAAGTTAACGTATTAATTTTTAACGTGTAGTCTCTGTAGATCCTACTAGGATATTTATCCATCCGTTGGTTTCCTGCTGATTGTCTAGTTATAACTAGAGTTTCCAGCAATTAGTTAAATTTTAAGAGGGCACATAAATGTAACAATACTGTCTTTATAATTTTTATATAGCTTTTATTTACAATTTTCCTATCAAAGATCTAATCTTTAGTCTACCTTGTTCAGTAAGATGTTCCTTAGAAATAATCATATTGTAGACAATCTCTCATTTATTAAAATCATTAGACTTATTACCCAATAAGGGGTATTTATTAAAATAATCAATAAGAAATTTTACACCATCTATAGATAATACACTTAGAGATAATGCTTCTGAACCTTTATTGTTAGTATAATTTTTAAGGTTACAAGACAAAAATAAAGCTAAACTTTCCATAAAAGGTTTCATAGAAGAAGATGTAGGCTTGTCATATGAACGCTGATCTAATCTAAATTTTAGACTAATATTTTCACTAACAGACCTCTTACGAGTATCTGATTTAGCTTTGCTTTCGACATATTTAATACCAAAATGTCCATCAGCTTCCGTAAAGCCTGTAAATCAACTATTGTTTGTAAAGTCGGAATTATCTAATAAACTTTCTGATATGCCTAAAGAATATTTAACGTTAAATACTTTAATTAGATCATTAAATCTTTTGTTCTTAGGTGTTCTAAGTTTACCATGTATTAAGTTAATAAAAAGCATAATTCCAGCCTTATCTCCAATAATATAACGAAGAATATTTTCACCTGTAATTTGAAAACGTCCCACATTACCTAACTCTGATTGGATAAAGGCGTACATACCTAAATTGTTAATATGTGAAGTAAAAACTATTCTAGGGTTAAGTACTCGGTTTAAAGTTGTATTACCTAAAGCAGGAATAGATATATGTCCATCTCCCTCTAACAGGCCAGCTAAATAATGACATAAATTATTCTTTGTAGCTAGTATAGAATTGTTATTATTAGCTTTATAAATATTTAAAGCTTTCTCTATATCTTTGATAGGGATAGCTTTAGCTATATTCAAATTATCAATAATTCCCCCCCTACCCCCTGTTCTCCCTTCGGGAGATGAGGGGGGGTTGGGGGGTGACAGTATAGTACTTTTGAAAAACATTTTACCCTCTGATATAACGTCTCTTCATCAAAACGACATTGAAGAAACAACAGATATAAAAGCTATAGTTAAAAAATAATTTGCATTACTAAAACCATGCATTGTTAATACTCCAGTAGTTGTTAATGTTAATAGTGCAATACATGTAAATAGAGGTCAAGGTGATGGTGATACCAAATGGAAAGGATGAGCTTGAAAATTACTTCTGGTTAAAATTGTCATTCTTTTATCTTTCTTCATTAATTATTATAATATATAATTATATTATACCATAAAAAAAAAAATTACTCATTTATATATTAAAAAAAAATATTTTTGTGTCTATGTTAAGACATAAAAAAATACACACTAGTCTAATTATAAATTTGTTTTAAATAGTTTCTTTTTTTTTTTTAGGTTCGTAGCTCACATAATATTATATATTTTTTTTTTATTTTTTTTTTATAACAAATACCCTAATTTAGTCCTAATCTTTTAATGGTAGTTAATCGCATCAAATATTAATTATAACCTACATATAGTTTACTTTAAAATTAAAAATAAAATAGGGCAAAATTTACCCCGTCCCCCACCCCCTGGGGGGGAAAAGAAACTTGCTAGAGCTTCCAATATTTTTAAGAAAAAAACATCATATCTAAGTACAGTCTAAAGTTAATACTTTTATACTTAGGCTAAAAGCATTAACTTACCCTTTACCTGGGGCCAGAAGTAAAAAAAATATATATTACAAATAGTCCTCAATAAATAGATAGGTAATACTTAATTTAATATATGTTATATTTTGCACACAATAGTGTATAATTTTAGTTGCAAATTCAACACCTTATTAATCTAACATCTAATACAATTAGTTATATTAATACGGAGTTATGATTAAGAAATGGGTGACTTGAACACCCTACTACCAGTTGTAAGGCGGTCGCTTTACCAGTTAAGCTAATTTCCTTGAGGGCACTGTAACGACAGTGCCTAGTGGCATAGTTTTAGGGTATTTAACACTCTTTTATACTAAGAGAATCTACCTTAGATACTTAATTATTATTCACCAATTTAATTGAAAAAAATGTTAATATAGCGGTTTTATCTGATCCCTGAACAGGGATCAGGAGTAAGGGCAAGATTATAGTTAAAGTTACTCTAGATTAAAAAAAAAATAGGTCTTAATTTTACTACTAATCCTTAAAAAAATTTTATTTTACTTTCACTTAAATAAAATTTTATACTAGGTATTCATACTATTTACTTCTCTTTTAACTTCTCTTTGTTTTATAGTTATAACTATGGCTCCTACCATAGAAAGAAGTAAAATAATAGATGTTAATATTAGTCATATACTATAACTAGTATACATTATATTACCTATGCTTGTTATATGACTAGTTTCTGACAAATTACCGTCTCAAATATTAGTAGTAGTAAAGCTAGTATTAGTAAAATTACTAGTAAAAGATATTATACCATTATTAATATATAATAGTATTATATCTAATATATCATTAAATGTATTACTTATATTTGAAATATAGCTAGTAAAAGGTATAATACTATAGGGTATTGTAGAATGTACAGAAGAATAAAAAGAAATAGAAATAATAATAGCTAAAGGTATACTATTGCTGGTGTCAGTTAATAACTCACTTATTCTAACATTTATTAACATTAAAATAAATAGAAACAGAATAGATACAGCCCCTACGTATACTAATAAATAAGACAGACCAATAAAATTAATACCAAGCATTATAAGATAACAAGAAATACTTAAAAATAAACCAATTAAAAATAATGCGGATACTATAGGATTTTTACTAACAATAACAAGTATTGCACAAAAAATAGCAAATAATGAAGCAACATCCAACATTTCTGCCTTAAAACTATTAGTGAAAGTTTCTCATAAAAGAATTAAATTAATCATAATAAATTATATAAAAATTATACCTCCACTAGACCAGTCCTATATAAAAAAAATCTTTTTTTTTTTACTTTATTTTAAGATTATTAAATTTTGTTTTATCATGGTTAAACTATCTAAAAATTACACCTATAACTGTTCTTTATAAAAAGGAATAAAAATTAAACTATATTAAAGGAGGATAGATTTTCCTGACCTACGGATGAGGCCGAAAAAAAAAATATGTCATACTTTTCTAACTTTTGTCTTTTTATTATTTTTTTTAGTATGACTATAGTTTAAACGCGTACAAGACTTGAACTTGCAATATTTGTGGCTGAAGGACAAGGCTTATACTTAGACTAAATGTTTTCTAATTTTATTTTATAATAAAAACATTAAGCAGATATTAAAAATATCATCTCTTAATATTGCATGATTAGTACGTGTAATTAGTCTACCTTAACAATATTTTAATTTAAAATATTAATCAGATACCTTAAAAAAAAAGATACATAAATTTAAACGCGTACAAGACTTGAACCTGTAATCTTTGTGGCCGAAACACAATGCCTTACCATTTGGCTAACGCGTATTAATACATATACTTTATACATAGCCCTTAAGATGAATCGAACATCTATCAAAATATTAACAGTATTTCGCTCTACCGTTGAGCTATAAAGGCTTGAATACATAAGTATAAAAAAAAAAAAATATCTTCTGCCTTCTAAATTTTGATTAAAAACCTAGCCAAAATAAAGCGGGATATTTTTTTAATAAAAAATTATCCAAGCTTAATATAAGTATAGATACCTCTTATATTTAGTTTAAATTATATATAATTTAATTAAAATATATAGCAAATAATTTTAGATCCTAACTACTAATTTTTTCTTACTCCTTAACTTTATATTTTTTATAAAAAAATATCTCCACAATCCTTTCTCCACGCTATAAAATATCTATATTTTAAGATGCAGGGGGAAATAATAAAGGTATTTTTATATTTAAATCTTTTATTTTTCCATACCCCCTGCTTTGCAGGGTCAGGAACAGCAAGCGTGATGCCAAGAAACGAAAATTTAAGTTGGTCTTCGTGCGTAGAGGTAGTCATTTTCAACCCCCCCCAAGATCTTTCCCTATTACGTATATATTTCAAAGCTTATAAATTTTATATTTAGCATTTAAATATATTTATTAAAATATAAATAATTCTTTATTATATAATAAAAAGTTACTATTAATAGGAAACAAGAGATTCGAACTCTTAAAAGTACAATACTATTGAGTTTACAGCTCAACCCATCTTACCAATTATGGAAGTTTCCTTTAATTAGCATAAATTAATATTTATTACTATAAATTTATACTAAAAAAAAAAATAAAAGAAAAAAAAATTAAAATGTATCCCTTACTAACTAAGAAATAAGGCTAAGTCTTAAATATAAATAAAATTAAGCCACATTTATTATACCAACTTTATACCTTGCTTATATAAGCAATAAAATAAATAATACCTTATTTATTTTATATTAAGTATGAGAATACTAGTAATCTTATTAATGAATTTTTAATAGCACAACTATTTCCCCTTTTATATATTGTTAACCTTAATCAGTTCTAGCCTCGGCTAGGTCTCCCACTTTCTATTTTAGACCAGCCTTATAGGCTTTCGTATTTTTATTATTTAATTTATCTATTACTATAAAATTACTTATGCCTAATGCATTTGCAGCTCTTCTAGCCGAAAGGTATGTAATAATAACTCCACTTATTAAATCTGTAACTATTATAGCTTAGGGTGTTTTAATCGAAGCTAATACCTTAGTATGTGTTTCCACAGTTACTTTGCTTTCACTTCCAGCCATAATTTATTTAAAATTTTTAAACAATTTAGTTATATTTGATGCCAATGCATCTAATCTTTCTTCAAGAGTATCTGATGCATATTCTCTTAATGAAACATCACTTGTATTCTTATTATACAATCTAACTAATCAAGCATTACGTAAATTTAAACGGGTTTCATTATTAGTTATACGACCTAAGCTAGAACCAGCTATAAGACAGATATTGTACTCAGGTTTAAATAAATCTAAGTAGTATTGTTCTCTTTTAATTATATCAGCACTCTCGTTAGATTCTAGAATTTCCAAGGTAAATTTAGAGTAGCCATGTTTTAATAAAGCTCTGTAGATAATGCTTTGGTTTTTAATTACTTCTTTTTCTAAGAACTTAGGAGAAAAATAATCTGGAAGTCTTCTAGTAAAATTCGTACTACTACCTATATAAGAGGCACCACTTATCTTGTTAGTTCAACCATAAACACCGGACCTATTGTTCTTACTGTAAATAGTATTTTTATCATTTAAATCCCAATAAATTTTTGGCACCTTTGCCCAGACACTTTTATTTCTCGCTATCCCCCCCAGGGGGAACAAAAAAGATACAAATTCGCTTTTAATATTTAAGTTTATTCTTTTTTTTTCATGAGCCTATCCTGGATTCGAACCAGATTTAAGAGATCTCTTCCTTACAGAAGAGATCTCTGCTCCAAACCTAGACTTGAGGCAGTATGGCGGAGCCATACTGCCTTTTTTATTGTTAATATTAATTAATCCCGTGCAATTTCCACTACACGAACCATATTTCGACTTAACACCAATTAAAGTCACGCATACGAAAACCTTCCACTATAATAACTAGACCTATTTATCTAGAATTAAATTAGAATAGTTGGCCAAACTTATTGCACATACTTCTTTCGGCGCCTGACGAGTAGTTAGTACCTATCTGAGATTAAATCCACCGTGACGTGGTGATTCACGATTACTAGTAATTCCTTATTCATGTAGTCGAATTTCAGACTACAATCCATGTTTTATCCTACTTTTTGAGATTAGCTCATACTCACGTTATCGCATCTCTTTGTATAGGAATATGTGGCACGTCTATAGCCCACAATATTTAGGCCATGATGATTTGTCTTGGTCCCTGTTATCATTTCCGATGTACTGGTGAACTACTTTATTTATAAATTTTGCAAATAAAGCAAGGGTTTCCGTTAATTTAATGGAATTAACCAATATCTCACGACATTAACTGAAGACAACCGTGCAACGCTTGTAGTATCTTTTCAGGGATACTATACAAATTGTGGTAAGGTTTTTCGCGTAACGACGAATTAAATAACATACTTCACTACTGGTTTCAGAAACGGTCTAATGGTTTCAGTTCCTGCGTTGCCACATTACTCTTGAGGTGGAATGCTTGCACTTTCATTTATAAACTAAAAATATTCTAATCTATGGCATTCATAATTTTCTGCTTGGACTACCAGGGTATCTAATCCTGTTCGCTACCCGAGCCTTCGTCCCTCAACGTCAGTTATTAGATAAAAGGTTGCTTTCGCCATTACCAGTCCTTAAGGTATGACTGAATTTCAACTCTACTCCTTAAATACTCACCTCCTTATATATAACTCTAGTAAAACCGTATCATATTTTAGACTAATTTTACCGTCTAGGTACCCTTTAAACCTATTAAAGATGAATAACACTAGTCTTCTACGTATTACCGCGACTGCTGGCACGTAATTTGGTCAAGACATATAGATAGAAAATAGTCATAATCAGTATTCTATCTAGAACTTTATTCGACAAAATCGATACTATATTTTTTCAATATATAAAATATTTACATTTTTTTAATAAAAACTAAATATAGTTAGCCGGAGCTATACATTCCCCCAAGTTGCTGGTTCAGCCGCTAGGCCATTGACCAATATTCCCCACTGCTGTACTATACGTATTGGGGTTTTTTCAGACCCAATGTGATCGATCGACCTCTCAGTCTCGACTACGGAATTTCAAGCTAGTTAAGTCATTACCTTAACTACTACCTATCCGAAATATTTATTGTCCTCTTAAAGCGGAAATTTACTTCCTTTCTTCTTCATATTTTTATAAGGTATTTTACCTTACTTTAAGGCAGCCAAAATATTAAATACTCACCTGTACACCACTTCTAATTAAATTAGTGACTTAACGCCACACTGTTAAATTAGACGTTCGATTAGCATGTGTCAAGCACTTGGACAGCGTTCATTCAGAGCCACCATCAAACTCAAAAAAAAAATTTGATGGTATATAAATTATATAAAATATATTTTATATACCATTACTAATAAAATATTCACCAATTATTAATTAAATTTAATTAATAATTATATAAATATAATTAACATAAAGTTGTTATTACTTTTTGATACATTTAAGCCGGATCCTGTCTTAGTTATTAAACTAAAATAAGGCTTAACCTAGGCTTGTGGTTTCACAACCTTCTTTTACTGCCTATAATAAAAAGATTTGTATATCTTTTTTATTAATACATATAGTTATAATTATAACTAAAAAAAAAAAAAAAATGGCCTTTATTTTCTCTTTAATACCAAAATTTTTACTTTTACTCTCTTCAATATGAGTTTTAGTTTTACAAGCTTCGGACTTTCCTATACTATACATATATATAGTACCTATACTATATGTAACAAAAAAAAAAGAATATTACTCTAAATTAACACAAACCCTCTATAGCAGATTGTACAAGTAAACTTACAAAAGTATGAGGTTTAAGTGGACTATTTAAAACGGAAAACTTTTTTTTTTTCAATTCATCATTCTATCTTAAACCGATATAGGGGATTAATATTTCAAATGTGACGTAGTGGCTATGGTCACATTCTAGAATCATATACACTTTATTCGTTTTTACCTCCACCCATAGGCAGATAGTAAAGTATATTTTTAGGGACAAAAAAAAAAAGATCCTGTATTTAAGCTTTTAAGGTCTATACAAGCATAATTATTTATTATACTAATTTATTCATCTAAAATAGGACGATTATCCAACGTTTATCTAAAACAATACTGAAATAAAAGCCATCAAACTAAAAATACACTTTTAGCTAAAATACCTCCAATAACAATAAGAGCAAGACAAAAGAAAAACAATAGCAATTTACAAGAAAATTATTTCTTACGGTTTAAATAATACCTTTATTCATAGTTTTAGCCTAATTTAAATTAAAAAGAGCTTAAACCGACATAAAAACTCGAATAGATTCTTCTGATTATTATTTTATACCTCCAACAAATTAACGACGATAGTAGAGAATTAACCCAATCTATTTGATTGGATTACTAATTTAATTTATAAAAAATAATTATAATAAAAATTATTATAATAAGAATTAATTTTTAAAAAAAGTACGCTTGGCTCTTGTACACAATTTTTATTAAATTTAATGTAATTCAAGTAAACCTTCCCTTTGCCATATTGCATTATATTGAAAATATAGACCCCCAGGTTTAGGTGTGGCTACAATATCTGGAAAAGCCTGCTTCAATTCCTCATTATTACCTAGATTTAGGCTGGCTTTAATGGCTAAAAGAGACTGTAAACCTTCGTTTACTAAATGGGCTTTTGGCTTAAATATCTAAAAACCCTTCTTAAACAGAAGGTAATCGGCTAATTTCTGAGTAATTAAACCATAGTTATCAAAATGATTTAAAAGTATAGTTAATTCCTTTTTAGACGTTACAGTGTAACTATAAGAAGATTCCCCGTGTTTGGATATTCTACCAATACCACCAAAATATGCTTTAATTCCTTCCAATAGTTGTAAATCTTTCCTATGAAGAGATATTGAAAAGATAGGTATAATCTCTCAACCTACCCATAGCTTAGAATTTTGTCTAACCTGAAATGAGAAACAACCCAATAAAAAAAGAAAAAAAAATAAATATAAAAATAAATATAAATAAAAAATACATTCTATTCTTTTTTTTTTTTTTATAGCGCGTCTACGAATCCAGTTACAAATCAAGGTTCAAGGTGAATAGCTGAACCTTCATCGTCTTTAATTTCCCCTTTGATTAAACTACCAGTACTATAATTACGACTTCCGCTTATTCCTTGATTGGATTTAGCTAAATAGCTCCTTTTATTATTACCTTAAGTTAATAAGGATGATTTCCTAAGTTTAATATTACTTCCTTGAGGAATTATTAGGGATGCTTTGCAAAGAAGTAGGCATTAATGTAAAAGGAATACTAAGTAAAGTCAATAAAACTAGGTCCATATTTAATTCTAAAAAAATAATTAACAAATATGAAACAAAACCTATTAAAACATATAACGCATAATTTGTAACTACACCTGTACTTAAAGACTCGATATTATTACTTAATATCAGCAGTCCTCTTTCAAGACCGTAAGGACCAACAAGCTCTACACTTCCTTTATCTAAAACCTTAGTTGTTAGACCACCTAGGTGTAACACTTTGTTTGTAATAAAATTATTATAGAACATTTCTACATAGAATCTTTGATTAAAGAACCCATATAAGTTGTAACCAAATCTTGTGAACTTAAATCTCACAATCAATTCCGGGTAAAATTCCGATATGATAATGGCTAATGTACTAAGACATAATGTAAAACCCAAAGGTAAAAGTTTAAAGAAGGTTGGTACAGCAAATTCCGTATCTAGCATAATTTCATGTGTTGGATGAATAAATATAGAATTATCCGTAAAGAAACCAGACCCTAAACCTATAAAAATATCTTTAGTAATATAACCGAAGAATATAGAGAATAAGGCTAAAACTACTAAGGGTAAACTCATAAATAAATTACCTTCGTGTGCATTATTATAATTAGTCACGGGACCTAAAGCCGGCCCTAAAAAAGTAATATATAATACTTTAACACTATATAAAGTCGTAAACATAGCACCAATTGTAGCTATAAAGTAAACAACTGTACCGCTAAAGTAAAACTGTCCATATGCAGATTCTAAAATAAAATCTTTACTATAGAACCCGGTCATAAATGGGAAAGCAACTAAACTAAGGCTTGCTATTAACATCACAGAATAAGTTAAAGGCAAGAAGGGTCTTAACCCACCATATTTTCTAAAATCTTGGTTATCCGCCACTGAATGAATTACAGCCCCGGCACCTAGGAATAGTAATGCTTTGTAAAAAGCGTGATTAACTAAGTGGAATAAGGCAAGGTTATATGACGATAAACCTACTGCTATTACCATCATACCTAATTGGCTCATAGTAGAATAGGCAATAACTTTTTTAATATCTTGTTGGAATAAACCAATAAGACTACTAAATACTGTAGTTATTGCACCTAATCATAAACATAGTATTAATACAGTTGAACTGTATTCGATTAAAGGACTTGTACGCATTAGTAAATATACTCCAGCAGTAACCATAGTAGCTGCGTGGATTAAAGCACTAACAGGTGTAGGACCCTCCATCGCCATCGGCAATCAAACATGTAATCCAACTTGAGAACTTTTAGCCATAGCACCAATTAATAAACAAATACCTATAATTGTAACAATGTTTTCACTAACAAAAGGAGCTAATGAAAATACTGTAGCATAATCTATATTACCAAAACTTCATAATATAGCAAACATACCTACAGTTAAAAAACAATCACCCACTCGGTTAGTTAATAGAGCAGAGATAGAACTTTGATTTGCTGCTATTCTAGTAAATCAGAAACTTACTAAAAGATAACTACAAATTCCAACACCCTCTCAACCTACGAACATTAGTAGGAAATTGTTTGCTGTTACTAGCACAATCATCATGAAAGTGAATAAACTTAAATAACTAAAGAATCGTTGATTATGCTTTTAAGTCAAATTCATCCTGCTACTGGTTTATCGGGTGTTTGACGTTAACAAAGGTTATTAATCTTAAATACTTCTACCTGTGTTCATACCAGATTTTATCTCTCTAATAGATTGTACACCTTCAACCGTAAGATGAGCACGATTAATCATTAAACTATGAATTTTACATCAGTCAAGATAATCATAGAGTTTTATACCTATGATAGGGTTTTTACTGAAGAATGGAACAATTATATTGGTAATATCTGTAAAGTCCACAATTGTAAAACTAACAGCAGACTTACCACCATATTTGTACACCTTTCCAGACCCAAAATATTCAACTAAATTTTCCATCAGTTTAAGATCTCTACTATGTTGAGATATTCTAAATCTCAACTGTACTCGATAACCTAATTTACTGTTCGTGGTTGGAATACGAACGTCAAAATTCCCCTCAGCACTGACAAAACCTGAAATCCAATCCGGGTCTAAAGATACACTACCCGAATTTATAACAGGCCTTTCAACTGGAGTATATCCAGCAAACTCTGACTTTAACATATCAGATAGACCTAAATTCATCGATGCTTTTATATTTACTATTTGATTTAAACCTTCAACAGTAAGATGAGCTTTATTATTTACAAGTTTTACCGCTTGTTTAAATAATAAAAAGTCCGCGGCTTTTTGAGTTAATAACGGATATTTATCTAAATAAAGAATAAGTTTATTCAAATCTTCAATTGAGTCTATTGAATAATTAACTATATCTCGCTTTTTAGCTAAATGAATAGAACCAATACCACCCAAATGTTGTTGTAATAGATATAATACATTAAGATCTTTCGTATGTAAACCTAATTGAAACTTTAATAGTGCACGTCAACCTAATTGACGTGTTTTACTTCTGTCTACCGTTATACCAAACGAACCCTCACCATCTATTAAACCAGATCAGACCCCAGGATTTACTGTGCGAGCATGGGCAGAATCACAGGTAGAGAATTCTTTTAAACCGAATAGTTTAGATGGGACCTTGACATAGGGGTTTCAACCTTGTTGCAGGTTGAAACCGAGCTTTACACCTCTGTTCCTTTCGGAACACCCTAGAGTACACCTTACATTGATAAAATGCGGCTTAATCAATGAACTGCCGTCTACTCTTTGCTCTTTTACAGTAATATTATTTAGTATTACTGGTTTAGATCCGCGATTGTCCATTTCGTTTTCACTCGTCTTAAGGATTATTACCATACCTGAGTAATTATTTCAGCCACTTATAACTTTTCAGTTATAGCTTGGTACCTGAAGCTTTAGGACGTCCCCGGAGTTTGACAATTTACCCCCATAGATGCGTTTTCCCCTGACGCAACCTCGAGGATCATGGCTCATATATCCTATAGAATAAATATGCACTAAAGAAGAAACGATTAAAACCGGTAAAAGCATTGACACTGTTAAACTATCAAAATGGAAACCTCATAAAACATTTAGTGATTCACTATCTATTCATCTAAAAAGGTTTATTGACACAGGTATGTTATTTAAACCTACTTCAAAAAAAGCTACGATTGCTAGTAAGGTTGTTACAATTACACTTGAACATGTAATAAATTGTGCTCCGCTAACTCCGACTTTTCTACCTAAAAATCCGGCAACTATTGATCTAATAAAGGTAAATTTTTACTTATTTTTTTTTTTTTTTTTTTTTTTTTTTTTTTTTTTTTTTTTTTTTTTTTTTTTTTTTTTTTTTTTTTTTTTTTTTTTCAATATAGTCTTAATTTACTATTTTTTTATTTTTGTTAAATTACCATATTAATGGTAATTTCTCTTCAATACATTTGTCTTGATTTCCTGGCAATTTAATATTCTAATTGTAGATTTCTTCATAAGTTTATTGAATTTCCGTATCTAAATAATTAAGTATTAGATTGTAATTACTTTTTTAATTTTGTTTCTAACCTGATTATCATTTTTTAATAATAAATTATAAACGTATCTTTAATATTAAATAGCATTTAAGGTATTGAACTCAATACCTTTTATTAATGTTTTGTCATGTCTAATATCAATGTTGTATTAATAATAAGGTTTATTAGATAAATGATCGAATTTAAGCTATCTAATGTATTTTACTGCATAATAAATTCTTTCTAAACTGCTTTATATTTTATTTAATATATCGTCTACTTCTTTTATTAATTTTAAATGAATAGTTATTAGTATAAATAATTCTTATTAATTTAATAGATTCAATTAATAATATTTAGTTTTAACTTTAAATTAGATTAATGTTTATTCTTTTTAATATATGTTTATTAATAGTTATTATGTTTATCAACTTTTGTAAAATAAAAAACTTGTAAATTATAAGTAAATATAATCTTAATTAAAACATTGTTAATTGTATCTAAATACTTTATTGTTTTTATATAATCTAAAATTACTCACTAATAAGATTGATGTTATATATTAATTAAAGCCTTAAATCTTAATATAGATTAATTAACTATTTATATAATAGTAATTTCTTAGTTTTGTAAAGCTATTCTGATAAAGATATTTATTTAAGTTAGAATATTTAATGCATTCTTAATTATATTAGCTATTATCTTAAATATCTAATTTTATTTAAAAGCTTTAGCTAATTTAATTGTATAAAGATTATGATTAGGCTAGTATATTTATTATATTTAATAATCAATCTTCAATTTAGTTTAATAAATAAAAAAAAGTATTATTATATAGTTATTAGCATCATTCTATTAATAAATTGTTATTACAATAATTTATAGATAACTATAATTATTTAATTATATAAGCATAAATATACAAACTTTCTATATCAATCTATTATGTATAAAAGTAGCAACTATTGATATTTTTTATATTTTTTTTAAGTCTTAGAATTATAAAATTAGCACGTTAACTATAAAATTTTCATTAATAAGATAATAAATTCTATTTCAACTATCAAAAAAGAAAGATAAACTATTCTATTTATTATGTAATATTTAACTATAAGCCATCATACAAATATTATATTTATTATATAATGGCTAAATAATTTATTATTTCTGTAAATGATATTATATTTTTTATAAAGCTTTCATTTTTTTTTATTAACATACTGTAAATAAGAAAATATAAATAGCAGGTAACCTCTAATCTATATATAAAAAAAAACCAAACTAGGATATGACCCACTATTGCATGTACATATAAGACAACCATGATATTTTTTATTAATCTCTTAAGAAGTATTTAAATGATTTTTATTAAGAAACAATGTTTAACATAAAATAAGATACTCTTTTGCTATTAAGGTACATACAACAGAGGAGAAGAATAATTCTCTTTATTAATCTTACTCAATGAAAAATTTAACTATATTAAAACATAAACTTAGTGATAAATAAACTATCTGTATTAATCATAATTTCTATGCTATTTATATATTAATAAAGTTAAAAACATATAATTAATATCTTTATTTAAAAAACAATTTATTATATCAATAATATACATAAGAATGATAAATCAGCACTTAAATATTATAATTGTAGATAATCTATTTAATTACTAAATTAATTTCTCTAGATATTATCACTAATAGGAATAAAATAAAAATATTTAATAATGAACTATAATATATATTTCTAAAAGACATCATAAAATTTTATTATTATTATTAATCTAATTTCTATCAATATAATAAATACTTATATTTATTAATAAGCTTAATATATTTCTATAATAAAAATTTCATTAATATTATACATTATAATTTAAATAAAATAAGTTTATATTAACATAATGTTAATTATATTAGCATAACTTTTAATTATACTTTTATAATTATCTAAAAGACATAAATATTATAAATAGATTATAAAATAAACATTATTTATTCATGTAACTTAACTAATATTTCTATACTAAAGAAACCAAGTTGCTATAAACATTTGATTTACTTAATAATCTATTTATATAAATCGTATTTATCTAAATAATAACTTTTATTACTGCTAATAAATTATACATGCTCCTTTATTTATAATAATTAAATAAGTCATTTAATTAAACATTAAAGCTTGTTAATATTTATTAAAATAATATTATAATTAAATAATTTCTATAAATATTAAACATAATATAACTAATAAAATAATTAATGTAATTAATAGACTATTTCTTATATTTAAATATTAAAACTAGGCTATACTATTATAAGACTTAATTATAATAAATAACATATATATTATATAAAATGTTTATCTTTTATAAAAAAATAATATAATATAAAGTATTCTTTAATCTTATTTTAATTTATACTAAAATATAACATATGTCAGCTATTAAATCTTAGATTCTTAATTATCTAATTATATATTTACTATAAAGATCATTTAATCTAAACTAAGGCATTCATCCTTAAATAATTAATACTTATTCTAAATAGCTTTATCTATATTATATAATTCTGGCATATATAAAATAAATAGCATATACCTTTAGAATTTAAATGCTTAATATTATACTAATAATATATTATAATTAATATCTTATATACACCATTTCTAAGTATTATAATAAAATAAATAAATTACTAGACTTATAAATACTTAAAAAATAAGTGTAGTCTTATCTTTTAAGATATACTATTTAATATAAAAACTATCTAACTTTATAAAATGTACTATATAGTACTATAGTCTATAGTTACTAAATAGATACCAATATTCTAAATAAAAAAAAATCACTAAGTAAAACTTTAATATACATAAAAGCAGAATAATAAAATTAAATCTATAACTATTTAAAAAATAATTAAAAAATACTAATAACTCTCAGTATAAAAAAAAAAAAAAAAAAAAAAAAAAAAAAAAAAAATATTAAATAAAACCTCTTTAACATTTAATGCTGTTTCTGAAAAGCTTTCAGAAACAGCAGTACCAAAAAAAGCCAGGAAGCTGTAATACAAAAGAGAGATAATATCTAGGTAATTTTTAAAAAGATCAATATCCAATAAACTATTAATAAGTATTCTTTATCGGATTTATAACTAGAATACCGTAAATACTTTTAAAAAAAAGTTTGTTTAAAGTAAATACTCCCGTTTACTTATAAATGAAATATTCTTATGTCCACTCTCGAAAATAGACTGTTGTTGTCTACTATCAATTTTTAAAGCATTTTACCTAATTCAAAGGCAAAACCTAATGTTAAGGCTAAAAAGAATATTAACATTATAACTAAACCATATAATAACTACATAAGATAAACTAAAAAAAATCAAATAAAAGAAATAATAAAGCAAAAATAAAGAAGGAGATGCTGAACTGAGTCCGATTTTGACCCAAAAATGAGTGGAACCCACACTCGAACGGTGAATCCTTTTCTTGATAAGGATTGTGTGGAGCAAATAGAAGATTAACAGCTAATAGTATAACTGCTAATATAGGTATAAATACAAAAAAAAAAGTAGTACTTGTCATTTAAGCGTTAAATAATATTAATGCTAATATATTAGCCATACTTAATCATTCTTGTGGGGTAAATATAAATAATAGTATTATTAAGGTTAATACAGAAATTGTTATAGTTAAAGAACTAGATAAAACAATATTGTCTAATTTAAATGTTAATTTTTTAATTAAAACATTATTTTTAATAATACTACCATGTAAGTTTATATTTACTATTTCCGGGTTTATTTTATATTCAGGTTTTTCAAAAAAAACTTGTTTTATTATGTTTAAATAGTATACTGCACTTATTACACTTGTTAATATTCCTACTAATGTAAGGAATACGTAACCACTATCTAAAGCAGCACTTAAAACCATCTGTTTCGCAAAGAATCCTATTAAAGGTGGTATACCCACAAAAGAAAATATTGTAATAGTAAAACTTAAGGCTAAGACTGGGTTTATGTAAAAGTAACCTTGCAGTTGACTAATTAATTGTATAGGTGAGTTATTTTTATCGGCTAATTCTTTATATTCTTCATTATCGTTAACGTAATAGTAAAGAGAAAAACCAATACTTATTAAAATTATGAAGGCATTTAAATTACTAATTGAGTATTGCATTAAGTAAAATATAAAGGCTTGAATAGACTCTATACTGTTAATACTCAATGCTAGTAATATAAAACCTACGTGACTTATAGTACTATAAGCAAATAATCTTTTTATTCTTAACTGTGTTAAACCTACAACTGTACCTATTACTAGTGAAAGTAAAGAGCTAACTAGTAAACCTGTAGTTCAATTGTATTGGAAAGAAAATAGTGAATTACTTGTATAATGTACTAATTCTAAGAAAAATATAAATATAGATATCTTAGCTACTATAGCTACAAATGTTGTAACTATTGTTGGAATAGCGTCATACACATCAGGGCTTCAGAAATGAAAGGGAGCTGCACTTACTTTAAATAAGAACCCTACGCTCATAATTAGTAAAGAAAAATTAATGTAATAAGGTTTATATCAATACAAAATATTCTCTGCGGAAGCATGACCATTGTTTCCTATATCACTTAAACTAGTAATAACGTATATACCATCTAAGATAGTTGTACCCGAATTTGCATATAGCAAGCTAGATCCTAAAAGTATAAAACAAGAGCTTAAACCACCTAATAAAAAGTAGGTCAAACCACCACTTGTGGCTAATTCTGAGTTTCTATATAATGTACTAAGTAAATATAGTCCATAACTTTGCAGCTCTATAGATAAAAAAATAGAAACTAAATCACTAGTTGACACTAAAAATATAGCCCCTGTTATAATAAATAATAATATTAACGAAGTAACTGAATTTATCATACAAATTCTAAATAATTAACTTTTAATCTATGAATACAACTATAACCTTTAAAATCTAACTAAACCAGATTAACCTTTCTATTAACACAATTACCTATTATACATTGCATCTTTAATAGCTTTTACTAATGTAACTCCTTCTGGTGTTAAGTGCATTTTATTTTCTATTAAAATAGACGCTTTTTTAAATCTCTCGAAATCTAATAGTTTTACTCCTGAAAGAGTATAATTTGTTAAGAATGGAATCAGTTTTAGGTTAATATCATCCGACCTGCTGACAATTCATTCAGCTGTTTCACGGTTACTGGCTTCACTGATTCTACCACATTTTAAGTATTTAGCGAGTCTTTCTAGTAACTCTATATCTTTAACATGTTGACTTAAACTAAAAACTAGACTTACTGCGTACCCTGCTTTTCTTTTCTCATTACTATAAAGAGAAATAAAGAAAGACCCTTCTGCAGCTATAAATCCCGATAACCAGTGAGGATTAAAGTCAGAGGATACCTTAAATTCTGGTAGAATAGCAGGGATAATATAAGGAAATTCGGTTTTTATTATACCCGGTAACCCTTTGTTTAAAATAGCCCTTAGTGAGAAGATTTTTAATAAACCTGGCAAGTAATTATGTTCTCCTTTTTCCATAAGAAGAATTATTTTCTTAAATACCAAATAATCTTTTAATTTAGCAGTAGCTAAAGGATATTTGTCAAAATGAGGTAAGATATATTTTATTAAATCTTTTGTAGAACCTACGGTATAATAAATTATCCCCCTTTTACTAGTATAAATCTTACCTACTTTAAAGAAATCTTTAATTTGGACCAAAAGATCTAGATCTTTTTGATCTAACCCTATTGTTAATATGGGTTGAATTTTTCAACCTATACCTGATTTCTTCTTAGCAATGGAAACAGCAAATGAACCATCTCCGTCTATAAACCCTGTTACGAATCAGGGGTTTAAACTAAAACTACCCTTGTCTATAGTAGATAATTTTGGTTGAAGAAGATTTTTTGAATTATTAGTTGTTGAATATAGCCGTTTACTTAGAATTTGGTTAGAAGGGATTCCAGCTCAGGAAATTCTCTCGAACCCTCTTAGAGTATACCTTAAATTCACTGGACATGATCCAATGAATCAACTGCCGTCTACTCGTTGCTCTTTTACAAACATGTAGTTTGATTTAGATCCGCGATTGTCCATTGATCTTTCGACAGAAAAAATAGTATTTTTTCAGCCCTTACGTAATAATCCTAGGTATATAACCGAAATAAATTTGATAGTTAACCTGAGAATACGAAGGGTTATCTTCTGAGTTATTTCCGTACCTGAATAATTAGTTCAGCCACCACGGTATAATTCAACCAGATTTGGAATCAGAAGCTTTAGGAGGTCCCCGGAGTTTGACAGTTTGCCCCATAATATTGACAATGTCCCAGATTGTCGCTCAGGGTATTCTATTATTTTAAATTGCTCTCCCATTTTATTTACTATTTTTGATCTATAGTAAAGAAAGTTATATAATAACAATTTACTTATTGAAGAATATTCAGCTATTCATACTTTTCTTGGATAAAAAGCTGTTAATTGTAATATTGCAGCACTAATTAAAAAGATAAAAATATGAAAAACATGTGTTGTAGTTGTAGCATGGAATAAACCACCATATAAACCTATACCACTATCTAAACAAAAGTATAAGCTATAA
This sequence comes from Botrytis fragariae, assembly GCF_013461495.1. Lineage (NCBI taxonomy): Eukaryota > Fungi > Ascomycota > Leotiomycetes > Helotiales > Sclerotiniaceae > Botrytis > Botrytis fragariae. The sequence goes on from NW_023501008.1 coordinate 72,523, forward strand.
AAAGCAATTAAAGAAGAATAGAGTAAAACTGTGATAGCTACTCTACTAAAAAGTATAGATTTGTCTCGTCTTAAAGTAACGGCATTAGATAATAATAAAAATAATATAGAAAAAATTACCATCAAGAGCACTCAGATTTGAACTGAGAAGGTGAAGTTTGAAGCTTCAAATTTTACCATTAAACTATGCTCTTTATATTTTAATATTAAAGTATACTGTTTATAACTTATATTATATCGGAAAAGAGATGATTCGAACATCCAGGTGTAGAACACAATATTTAGCAAATATCTCGTTTTACCAATAACAACTTTTCCTAAATACTTTTAATTATTCTAAAGTATACGGGTTAAACCGGTCTCGATCCGATATACACTTCTATGACAAAGAAGGTTCTTACCAATTAGAATATTAACCCTTACGGCCAGCCGAAATCGAATCGACACAAATCGTTTGGAAGACGAAAGGTCTACCATTAACCTATGGCCGTTTATATTTAATTCTAAAAATAACCCAAAAAATAGTTTTTAAATTTAAGACCTATGGGATTCGAACCCATATAACAAAGATTAAAAGTCTCGTATTTTACCCTTAAACTAAGGTCTCTATATACTTTAAAATATGAAAACTAAACTTTCTTAAAAACCCTCTAACATAGTATATAATTAAAAAAAAGGTGCAGCAATTAAAAGACTTAAATTACTGGTATTAATCTAATTAAATATAACACCATTACTAATAAAATATTCACCCATTATTCGTTAAATTTGTAAAAATAAACCCCAATATTTAAGCTATGGACTTTAAGATGTATGCTTTAGCTTCATTATGTCTTATTCTCTCTCGACTATAACTAGCCAAACAGTATTATAACTTAAAGCAAATTTTATACAATGTTTATTGTAGTAATAAAATTTATTAAAATTTTTTTAATGCTTTTCTAAACTTTCCTTCTTATATGAAAATCAGCTTTTAATTAAATTATGATATTTGTACAGAACTATCATTATAAATAGCCTTTAACCCACTATAAGCACGAAGCATACAAAATATACTAAAACATAATTTTAAATAGTTATCCTTAGCCTCAGGATGGCTTGCTTTATCATCAAACAATCCTGTTATACATTTTTATGGAGAATACCATCGTATAAAAATTATTTAAAAACCCTTTAGTTGGAGATTTAAGTTATAAATCCACAAAAACTAGACTCTTTACTTATTAACTTTTTAACCTCTTCATAACTTCAACCATGCCAGTTTTCATAAACATATTCACATAGGTTAATCCAAATATATTGTTCAATGCTATGTTTTTATATAGTAATTATACCTCCTAAAACTATTTAAATTGACTTATACCTATGTGTTTCTAGCTCTTATTTAGCTCCTGTTTATTTCATACCCCTATACCTTAAAAATAAAATATACCTGTCCCCTTCCCATCCCCAGCTTTGCTGGGGATGGGAAGGTGTATCATAAAATAAATCCCCCTGCTTTGCCAGGATAACTTTTTTTTTTACTAATTAAATGAATTTAATATGAGCAATAACGCTAATATTAATGTTACAATATGACACAGTACAATTGGAATAGTAAACTTTCGCTTGCGTAGGGTCCGAACCGGATCCTTATATTAATCTCACATCGTTAAGGGCTATTGCAGCAATCTACTTTCACTTGACTAAGTATCAAGACTGATCACCTATATTTCTCCTGCTAAATGATCAATTTAATAAAACGGTTGAGCGCGCGTTATTTATCCTATAATAACCAGATAGATAGGGGATAATATGGGGCTATAAATTATATTAACTAAGCTAATATAATGCTTCTCCCCCCATAACTTTCATTTAGGTTTAAACCTGAAAAGACCTATTAATATTAATAGGTAAAAACCAATTTATTATAGATTAATTAACTAGAACATTACTTATCTTTTATATACTAATTTTTCGTAAATCTAGACATATAACATATATCCCTTGTGTAACTGGTATTACCCCCGTAGCAGCTTTAACACCATTTCTTCTGAGAATCTTGTATCTAGAAATACTATAATGCCAAGCAGGGTTTAAATGAATATTTCTATGTATATAACCAATTTCTTTTTTATTTAACTCACCTGCACCTACATGTGAATAAACATCAGGTATTTTATTAATAGATACATTTTTATTATAATCATATTGTATATGAAACTTATTTTCTACACTATTACGTGTGTCTTCACTACCTTCAGGAGCATTGTTTCCTGAATCAGGACCATTACCCCTGAGTTGTTACCCTCAAATCCTGGATTGTTACCATCTGACCCCGAGTTATTACCTCCAAGATTATTACTACTTGAAGACTCTGGGTTTAACATATTATTAATACTCATCATATTTAAATATCCATCTAAAAATACATTACACATTATATGTAAGTCTAAATAAAAGAACACGGAGATAAGAATATTAAATATAAAAAGAAGATTAAATATAAAAAGAATAATAGGCATTACTCAGCTATATTTAAAACAAATTATAATACAATTATATGTAAATCCAAGACATATTTTATATAGCTCGAAGACAAAATCACCAAAACCTTCTAGTGGTGCAAAGCAAGACCTATTAGTTATAAACTTCACACTATAATTATGAAACATAAAAATAAATTAAGATTAATTTATCTAAAAAGCGGGCTATATCTTTATCCTATTTTTAGTTAAATAGTATCTTACGTATAGTCTCTGAGGAGCCCTAATAAATCCCAAAATATAACTTCACATATTATAGATGTATTTAGATTTAAGAATCTCAGAACTTTAGGACTAATTTCGGTTCCCTGCTGATTGCTCCTTAAAATATCCTTAAAATTTTTACTTTGACAAGTCTTTAAGGCATTAGAGGTTTCCAGCATACCATTGCTAAATTCTTCATAAAGTTATAACAAGTAGTTTATACAAAAGAGGAATTTATTTTTTAAATAAATTATGCTTACGCCTCTCTCCTGCTTTGCATAAATACCCTTGCACTGTAAACATGCAGGTAATAAAGTTAACACTGGTGAAACAAGGGGGGCTATTCTTTATTAATAAACCTAAACCTAAACATATAAGGGCCCCTAACCCGCCCTATAACATAGTTATCTCCCTTCAAAATAGCTATCTATCTTTACTCTATAACTCCTGGTTTTAATAGTATTTATTAAAACATGTTTATTTTTTAATTATTTAAATTAAAAATAATTTAAAACATAACTAATAGCTAATTTTAATTTAATGTAAATCTAAAGCATCTTTGATATATGATGAAGATAAAACCACAAATACCTGTGCTTGTATAAAAGCTATTCCCAGCTCAAGACCTGAAAAGGCTATAATGAAAGCTAAAGGTATTAAACCTAAAAAGAAAAAGATTATACCGCTTGTCATTATATTGTATGTGAAACCGGATAAGATATTTAATAACATGTGACCTGATAATATGTTAGCTGCTAATCTTAAACCTAATGAAATATTTCTAGCTAAATATGAAATAAATTCTATTAAAACCAGTAAAGGTAATAATGCTAAAGGACAACCAGCAGGTACTAATAAAGAAAAAAATTCTAAACCATGTTTTTGGAACCCTAATATAGTTGCTCCTAAAACTATAGTAAAACTTAAGGCAAAAGTCAATACAAAGTGACTTGTTGAAGCAAAACTGTATGGACTACCTGATAAGACATATAGACTTAACAAGTTGGACTATATCTTTACTGCTATATCTAAAGATATGAGCAGCATTTCACAGCTAGTCTCTGAGGACCCCTCTTATAATCTAAAAGATTATTTTGGTTTCCTGCTGATTATTCATTGTATCATCTTTAGAATTTTTACGTGTTTTATTTAAATATCGTATCCAAAGCGTTAGAAAGTACCAGCATATAGTGAAATTTAACGTATTATTATTGTATTTATATTACCTAGTCAGGCGAGTATAATTTAGGTTAAGACATAATATAAATTACCCAAGGTTTAACCTACTTATGAAAATAGTACTTTAGTAATTTAATGTATTCTTTTACTATTCATATTACTTTGAATAATTTTTATCTTTTCTACACCCTCCTTACTTAAATGTTCTTTAGATACTATTAAGGAAGCTACCTTTAAAAAATCCAAGTAGTCTTCTTGCTTAGTACCTAATAAAGGATATTTCTTAAATAAAGGTATAATTTTATTATTTATATCCGAAAAAGTTGAAACAATAAATGTTACTTCATTACGACTTGAGTAACATCTACCACAACCTAAATAATTTAAGAAACTATCTATTAATACTGAATCTCTAACATGCTGAGTTATTGTAAACCTTAAACTTATATTATGTGTTGTTTTGTTTTTGGATTCTTGGGCAATAACCATAAAGCATCCCTCACCTTCAACAAACCCTATTAGCCATCAAATATTTTTTATTTGAGTTGGTTTAATCTCAGGTCTTACTGCAGGTATTATGTTAGGAAATGACTCTTTAAATTTTTCGGATAAACCACAATTTAAGACATCTTTTATCCCAACTAATTTAAGTAAACCCCCCTCAGTTAAATGTTCTTTTCTTTCGATTAAAGATATAGATTGTTTAAATAAAAGGAAATCAGCTAATTTATGAGTTATTAAAGGATATTTATCAAAATGATTTAAAATTACTGTTAAATTTTTTAAAGAACTAACACGATAAACGACTGAATCTTTACCGTGTTTGTATATTTTACCTACACCTCATGTTCTTTGTATTGCTTCTAGTATTTTTATATCCTTATTATGCAAAGAAATACTAAAGATAGCTTTAACTTGCCATTTTGTTGACATTCTACTATCTTTAAATATAGAAGTAGTAAAACATCCCTCTGCATCTACAAACCCTGTAATATAATAAGGATTAAGATAGTAAGAATTATTACCCTTTAGATTATAACTAGGCAATACAGGTGTAGTCGTAGAATACACTCTAACGTTGTTATTTTCGCCAGTTTTGTAGGCAAAAAGAAACTCAGGATAAAAAAATTTATTAATAATAATACGTAGGCTCCTGTTAACCATTCCAATTAAGTTATTTACTAAAATAAATATAAATAAAGTGTAAATAAAAGGGAAATAAACTTGTCCTTTTGTAGGATTTATTTGATTTGTTACTATGCTATGTACAGTAGCATATATAGATTCTTGGCTTATTGATCAGTTATTACTTACTATTTTATTGTAGTTAGTTGTTAATACACTTAAAGTTAATATTAATAAACCACCTATTGTTAAATATAATCCTATATTTGTTAAGGATATATGTAAGTTACCTAATATAGGTGCATCTAAACTTAAAAGATTTCTTATTTCAAACTGATCTAAAGGACTAGGTATTTGAGTATAATTTAAATTAAACATTTTTTTTTTTTTTTTTATTAATATTCGAACAAAAGATAAAAAAAAGGATTAAGTATATTGCTTTATCTAATAATACTGCTTTATCTAATAATATTCTTAATAATACAAATGCAAGTACTAATACTATTAATAATATTATGGTTAGAATTAATCTATTTTTAGTGTTAGTATAATTTGCTGTATTATTAGAGTCATTATGAGTACTAGCTGTATTATTGTTATATGATCCGTCTTTATTATTATTACTAGATCCCACATTAGTGTGCGGAGCAAAGAAAAAAAAAATAAGATAGCATTGTTTTAGTAAGATAATAATATTTTCCTTCGCTACTAATCTACACACCACTAGATAATTAAGAAATATAAACATTATAAGTCTTGGCATATACATAAATCTATAATTGGTGGTGAAACAGTTTAGAATTAGATATTATTATTTAAACAAATAGGAGCAGAATATGGAGAGGATGGGGAGGATTAAATATATTGTTTTATCTAATAATATTATGATAGTTTATTAGATATTTTTTTTTAAGATAGCTAACCTAATTTTCCTAATGAAAAAGGAGATAAAGCTTATATTAAGAAAAAGGGATAATAGCATCCTTAAGGTGTAATACTACAAACAAAAAATAACTTATAATTTGCTTATAAAAACACGCGAAATAAATAATCTAACAAATCTAGGTAAAATATATTTTGAAAAGACATATATCATCACTATTAATAAGATAAAGGCAAATGTTACTTGATTTATAAAATAAAAGGGTACTAGTTGTGGCATTTAATTTTTTTTTTACTTTATGGATTATTATTTAAACGAAGACATTAAAAAAAGGAAGAATTGTAGTAGTGAAGCTTGTAAAGGTAGAGTTACAAACCCTTGAGATTTAGATGGACCTGTATAAAATATAATTAAACGAAAGTATTACAAAACAAGTAAGATTAAAAAATACCACAAGGATATTCACATTTCGGATTAGATTAACTAGACATTATTAATAATCTTTCATAATATTTTTTTTTTATGTAATATACTTTTAGTGCTATTACTTAAATTAATGAACTAGAATAATGAGATATTACAAGGAATGATTTAAAAACTATATAATATACAATAAACTAATATAACAAACAAGGCAAAAAGAAAAGCCAAAAATAAAAAGACGAAAATAACCTTTCCCCCCCTATTTTTTTTCCCTTTTTTTTATTATTATATGATATTATTCACGTAATAAGATAATATTTATAACTAAAAAAAAGGGAAAAAAAAAGCAGGGGGGGGGATAGCGTGTTCTGTTATAAAACCACTAACAAGTTCCGATTCAGCCTCGGCTAAATCAAAAGGAATATGCGTTAGTGTTATAAATCCAGCGTGTTATCACTATTATAACTCTTGTTCATTCTACTCTTAAGGTTATTTACCTTTTCTAGCCCTGACGGCGTACGGTGATCACCGTTCAGAAGTAAAACACAGGCTTCACGGAAAAGATCAAAATCTAAGGACTTAACACTTTGCAGCTTATGTTCTAGAAAAAAAGGTATAATCTTAGAAGAAACTGTGTCCAAATTATATACCCTAAAATCTGGGGCTTCGCCCAAAGCAGGTGTAGAATTTCTGTTGTAAACCTTACCACAACCCAAGTACTTTACTATGCTTTCCATTAGTAAAGTATCTCGAGAATGCTGAGTTATTTGAAAAGCAAGCCAAACTTTAGAGCTAGACTCCGTTTTCTGAGTAACTATATGGAAACAACCGTCACCGTCTACGAAACCTACTAATCAATTAGGATCTACAATTTCCCCTGGGGCAAATATGGGTCTAGCTATTCGTTCAATACCTGGGAAAGAATTAATCAAGGACTCGGAAAGTCCTAAGTTTATGGCAGATTTTATACCTATAATTTTAATAACACCCTCTAGGCTAGAGTGTTCTTTAGCTTCCAACATTAAAACAACTTGCTTAAATAATAAAAAATCCCCCAACTTTTGAGTTAATAAGGGGTAAGACTCAAAATGTGGTAATACAACCAAAACTAAATCTTTAACGGATGTTACAGTAAAAACAGCGTCATTTTTGTAGATATTAAGAGCACCGACTCCGAAAAATACAGGTATACGCTTTAAAATGCTTATGTCTCTACCATTCAATTTTATTTGAAATATGGCTTGAATTTTCCAACCTCACTTATTTACACTGGATTTCCTAACCTTAACCGTGAAACATCCCACCTTCGGAGGCATCAGTAAAACCTGTAACTCAATGGGGGTTAAGAGATATACCCGTGTCTACCTTAGATATTCCGTAGATTTAGTTTCTAGTGTAAGTCCCTTGGGTACTAATAAAGGTAAGGCAAATAAAGAAATATTCGTAGGAATAATTTCGAAACTATACAGAATACAAGGAACTAATATCACAAATGCAATAACGATAGGTAGTAAAACAGTTCAACAGAAAGACATTAACTGGTCAAACCGTATTCGTGGGAAGGATGCCCGAACTCAAATAAAAGTAAATATAAGAGCACAAGATTTAAACCCTAAAGAAAGACCATAAAGTAACCCTTCAACTACAGGATTAAGTACTACAGAAGTATCCCTACCGTTATTCGTTAAATTCAATCAAAAGTCGAAATCGAAAAATTGTATTATATAAACTAGAGGCATAATATTGAATAAGTAACCACCTAAAAATAACATACTTGCAACTGTACAAATAAGTACTATACTGGCATACTCAGCTAAGAAAAAAAATACAAAAATTACTGCAGCATGTTCCGTCATAAACCCACTAACTAACTCCGACTCAGCCTCTGCCAGGTCGAAGGGAGGTCTGTTAGTTTCTGCTATAGATCCAATAAAAAATATGATAAATATAGGTAATAAGGGTACTACGAATCATATAGCTCTTTGAGCTTCTATGTTAACCGTAAGATTTAAACTACCTGTTAACATTATTACAAGTAATATAGCAGAACTTAAAATTAATTCATAACTTATTAATTGTGCTGTACTTCTAAGTGAACCCAGGAAAGCATATTTACTATTAGCACTTCCAAAATTATTAACGTAAAAGGTTTTTATCTTTTACTTCTATCTTTAACAAGATAGTTTAGACTATGTCTTAACCTTGTGGTATCTACCTCTTTTTTTTTTTTTTTGTTTTACTCTCCCCTCACCCTAGGAGTCTAATGAAACATAATACCAAAAAGAGTAAATTGAAACCCATAACATAAATGGAACTGTGACTTTTTATTTATTTATTTGATGGACCCTCTAGAGTATAAACACCAAAACCCGTTACTTCACTGCTAAATATAAAGAGATCTTTGTACATTTTTTCTGAATCCAGATATTTGTTAAAGATAGATACCTGAACACCTAAAACTTTAAGAGCTTCCCGCTTAGTTTTGAAAGGTTGGTTAGGTATTAAAGTTAATATATTATTAACACCAACTTTATAAACTCAAAATTCTTGACGAGAGTATGCAGCTTTAGCTGGAGCATTGAGAAGTTCACTTCTTAAATCTGAAGATAATTCTTGACTAAAAATATATATATCTTTTTTGTCTTGTGTTGTAGCTAATTTGGTGTTTAAGTGTCTACTAATTGTACGATAGTTAACCTTAAAATATGCAGCGGCAAGCTGCATACTTGCAAAAGGGGAATGATTAATCAACTCTAGTCTTTGAGCATCATAAGCAAAAATAGCTTGTTTGTTCCCCAATTTAACCGTTTCACTTAATACTTGTAGTTTGGTTATTTCTGGCTCAAGGAGTGGTCTACTAAATAAGTATGTACCTTTTATACCCTCAGCTTTTCATGTGTCTATGAAATAACTAATAACATTACGACTAATACCTATAGAAGCAGACGCCTGCGATTTAGAAAAAAATGGGCTACCCTTTACCAAATCTAAGGTTTTGGCATCATAAACTCAAACTTCTTTAGCTATATTGCTATCAAGATTTAGTACACTTGATGAAGTTTTAACTTGACCAAAGGTCAAGTCTAAGTCTATAATAGGTTTTGAGTAGTACAGTTTTTTTCTAAAGGGTACATTAGTATTTATAAATATAGCTAAAGTACCACCTGCGACTTTTTCTAAATGACTAGCTTTTGTAATACTATCATATTTAACATAGTTTATATCTATACATTTATCATTAATATCATACACATAAACAGGTACAGCTTTACCCTTAATATGAGGATCTGATTTTAATTTAAGTGTAGCTAATTTACTAGTTAAATTTGCGTAAATAGCAGACTCAGAAAAAGCTGAAGAAAAAGTAGTATTCAATAAAGGTAAATACTTTTGTAAGTAATAGTTCTCTCTTGCACCTTGTTCTTCAGGAGTACATACTTCTACAATAGAAAAATTAAAATGTTCCAGACCAACTAAGCTTAAGAATACATGTAGTTTACTACCTGTATCCGCTTTTAGGTGATTATTGAATCTTCTTTTTAATAGAGTAGTTCTACCTATATAATAGATAAGGGGGTTATATTTATATTGTATAATATAAATACAACTTTTTGATCCTCATTCTTTTAAAAAATCAGACTTTTTATCTTTATCTAAACAATGATAACAAGTGGTTATTAAAGTACGATCGAATGGTTTGACGGGAGCATTTCTATCTGTGAAAAGTACCTTTACATAGACAGAATGCAAATTTTTCAAGTCATCTCCTACTATTTTACTAGTATCAAACTCTACTCGATTGTCCAACATAGCCTCGCCAAGATTCTTACAACTTAAGGATTTATCTTTTGTTCTGTAAACCGAACTAGTAGAAAACAGTCGTTTTCTATTACCTAATACCAATGACAGCTTCGTCTTCTTAATAAAAGAATGGCTTACAGGATAGTTTTGAGGTTCTTTTTCCAACCCCCCCTCATCTCCCGAAGGGAGAACAGTGGGTAGGCAGAGACCGGGTATATTTTCTATGTATACAGTAAAAGACAGTACTGTCGTAGAATCTATGAAAAATAAAATAACAAACAAATAAATGTTATTTAAAGATAGGCTAATAATACCTATATGTATAAAAAGTCAGGCCATAGATAATAATACTATACCTAGTAGGTAAAGTACTATGTTTTTATTATTGTTATTGGGATACCCAACAAAGCTTTGGGCTCTCAGGGCTAAATATCTAACTCAAAAGCTCTTTATCCCATAAAAACGGAATATTAGAGTTTGGAGAAGTCATCAGCTAGTCGTTGAACGCACATTATAAAAATGTTTCGCTTCAAGTTGACTTACTTTTATAAGTTTTTCTTGAAATTCACCCAATGTTGACTCAAATTGATATGATTTGAGGGAACTAAATGTATAGTAAAATCCCGCTAATAGTATTCCATAGGTAGATAAAGAAGAAACGGCTAACATGTAAAGTATACCCAGATTAATATCACTTAAAGCTAAACCAGGACCATACAAAAAAAAAACTTTTCATAATATAAATTTACTAACTTCTCCCCCTATTCATTCCCCTTGGAATCTCTCTTATTTTAATAGCACCTTCTTCTAACTTATGTTCTTCTTTCTTTACCATTTCCGAAACTAAACATCAATCTTTGAAATCTAAAGATTTAACACCTAATATAGGACTATTAATAAAGAAAGGTATAATTATTTTATTAAGATCAGAAAATTTTGTAACTTTAAAATCTATTGTATTCTCTTGTTTTCTTAAATAACAATATCCACAATTAAAATATTCTTTAATTGCAGTTAATAACACTTCATCTCTTTCATGCTGAGTTATTTTAAACAATAGAGATTTAAAGATACCTTTGTCTAAGGAAACAGAGAAATTACCTTCACCACTTGTAAATCCTGCTACTCAATCTGAATGAGGGATTACACAGGTTTCTCTTCCTTTTTTTTTATTTTTTTTTTTATGAAAATAAAATATATATATATAAAATATATTATAATAATAAAAAAAAATAAAAAAGAAGGAGGACGGGGAACTGGAATAGTTTCAGGGAACATTAACTGTAATTCTTTGGATAAACCCAAATTTAAGGTTGCTCTTATGTTTATAATCTTTTGTAAACCTTCTAAAGTGTTGTGTTCTTTCAATTGCATAATAGATACAATTTGCTTAAATAATCACCTCTTTTTAGAGAAATTAAAGGATATTTATAAAAAAATTTAACTAATTCTATTAGCTCCTTAAGTTTTCTTACTCTAAAGGCACAAGAAGATTGGTGGCTATTTATAGTCCCTCTTCCACCTAAACTACGTTGAATTGCTAATAAAAGTGCAAAATCTTTAACATGTAGTTTGATTTGAAAATTTAGTTGAACTTCTCAACCTAATTTGTCAGAGGAACTTTTTATAACACTACAAGAAAAACAACCCAATAAAAAAAGAAAAAAAAAAAAATAAATATAAAAATAAAAATAAATATAAATAAAAAAATACATTCTATTCTTTTTTTATAGGGCATCGCTAAACCCTGTGATAAATCAAGGACCAAGATGTAAATCGTCAATTTTATGCTTATTATCATATAATGTAACATAATAACGACGAGTATTAACATTTAAAGAATTAGAACCATTTAATGGTGAATCGTAGAAATTTTTATGCAAATTTTTTTTACCTTAGCTTATTTCTAAGCTCATTAGAATACATCTTAAATATATTACAAAAGTTATGTATATATCTATAGCCATTTACTCGTTGCTCTTTTACAGTTGCAGGGTAAGATCTAACAACTAGTTTAGATCCGCGATCATCCATTACTCTAAAAAGTATCTTATTTCTTGTTACCATACATGAGTAATTAATTCATCCACTTTTAACCTTTCGGCTAAAGCTTGGTAAAATAAGCTTTAGGACCTTCCCGGAGTTTGACTATATTACCCTATAATCCTAAGGTACAATTAGATAACCTAGTAATGAAAATATCAGAGTTATTATAGGACCAAGAAAAAATAAAGCCAAATTAGCTTGTGTAGGTGAAACATATTCTTTTAAAAGAAGTTTTAAGGCATCCGCAAATGCTTGAAGAAGACCCAAGTACCCAACAGCATTAGGACCTAATCTTCTTTGCATACTAGCCATGGTTTTCCTTTCGGCTACTGTAACATAAGCTACAGTTAATAAAACAGGTACAGTGACTAATAGAACTTCAATTACTGAGATTAAAGTAGGTAAATATAACATTTATTTATATAATATGTAAATTTATTAAAGATAAAATATTATTTTTATAATATAATTTTTATTTTTAATAATATTTATATAAAATAGCTTAAGTGAGAATATATTTAAACACATTAGATTTAAACTAAAGATATCTAAACAACACTATCTAAAAACTACCTATTATTTAAGAGTATTTATATATATAAAGATTGTCAAGCGTGAAAAAATATACCCCATATTGCTATGGATATATTATTCTTATCCAAGACTCGAACTTAGGTCTAGATATTAGAAATATCCTGCTCTACCATTGAGCTAATAAGAGTTAAGGGGCACTGCACAAGTGCAGTGCTTTTTGCCATCTTGGCTATGCCTCAGAAAAAACAAAGACATAATAAGTAGAAGAAGGCTGAAAATTTTAAGTAATAAGTAGAAAAAGGCTGAAAATTTAAAAGATATTGTGACTTCGATATAAAACACTAGCTTAAATTACTCATCCCCACCTGTGAAATCGTATGGTTCTGTATCACTCCTAATGTCACTGGAATCTTGTTGGAATTTTTTTGAAGGTTGGCCACTATATTCTTCTTCTGTTTCGTCATTTTTCCTTTTATTACTTGAATAAAAGGAAGAAAGAGAGGAAGTGCCTACATTATTAGTACCTCCGCCTGAAGAAGTCTCAGTACCTACTTTATTTTCGGCACTACCACCAGAAGAAGTCTCTGGACCACCACTTTCTGAAGAAATATTTACTTGTCCTACATTAGGTCTAGGCATAATACCTGCTTCTATACGCGAATCCATTTCTGTTTTTAAGGCTTGGTAACGATTCGCATGCAATTGCCCTATATCAGGGTCGCCCTCTGATTCCCGAGCAACTAACTCCATCGTGCTAACAAACCGAGGAAGCACATCCTCAGGCACATCCTGAGTAGGCATATGATTAAGAGCATAGTCGTCTCGGGATTCCGATACTGCTGAGCGATTAGAATCTGAACTATATCCACTTTCGTTGTCACTTACTTCTCTATTTTCGTTATCGCTTACTCCCTCGTTTTCGTGTGCACTTGCTTCCTGACTAGATGAAGAATTAGATGAAGAACTAGATAAAGAATTAGATGAAGAACTAGATAAAGAATTAGATAAAGGATTAGTATTAAAGCTATTAGAGACTGAAAACTCTCTAATTTTTCGATCACGTGCTGCTATAATATTTGCGATACGAGATAGAGACTTAGAAGTCAAAAAAAACGAAATGTTATGACGAGAATAATGATAAATTTTGTTGTGGTGTCTTTTATTATACATGATTAAATATTTTTTTATTATTTTTTCTATTATTTTTATTTTCTTTTTTAAGCTACGTACAATAATAAAAAAGCCATCATAAGGGCAAATAAACCAGTTGCTTCAGCAAAAGCAAAACCTAATATAGCGTAAGAAAATAATTGACCTCTTAACGAAGGATTTCTAGCTACTCCTAATATTAATGCCGCAAAAACAACCCCAATTCCTACACCTGCACCAATTAAACCAGTAGTAGCTAAACCTGTCCCTATAATTTTAGCTGCTTGTATCATTTTTATCTACATTTAATTATAATTTAAGAAAAATTCTTATGGCATATTACAGGGCTAAAACATATTTAGCCTTTGTTTTAGTTGTTAGTTCATCTATATATTTATAATTATTAAAATACATGGAACTATTAAACTTATTCAATTTTATTTATAGTATATATGTTGTATATAATAGATATAGCATATATACAGAGATATGGGGGAATTGAACCCCTAATTTAAGATCTCAGATCCAAATATAGAACCATCTACAGCATATTCCTTAATAGGGGTTTTATTATTTTAGTGCTAAAATAATAAAGCCCATATTTTTTGCCGTCTTGGCTATGCCTCAGAAAAGATCTCTTTATATATAATAAATATATAATAAATAGAAAAAGCTAACAATAGCTATTATAAGTATTTTATAACAAGTATTCTAATTCGGCAACACTAGATATTGACGTAGTGTATTGACAATTTAAAACAGCTCAATACACATTAATTAAAACTTTGTCAGTCATGTAATAGTGTATAATTGACTTGATTAGCATGGCCTGAAATATCTAATCTGAGCGTGTTATCTGGTATAATTAGTATGGTATTAATTTTATCCTCTAGATTTAACCGATAACATTAAGTATATTAAGATTAAAAAAAAAAAAGAAATATAGGAAAATTATACTTTATCCGTAATACACGCACTAATGCAACAATTTGACATAATCTAATCAATAATAGATCAAACATAGATAACGATATTTCCTTTTCCCCCCTACCCCCTGTTCTCCCTTCGGGAGATGAGGGGGGTTGGGGGATAGGCTTATTATACAGACATGTACTCAAAGATCCTGTAAACGATTAAACTACCTAGATAAACTCTTAATTGTTCTAATATGTTAATAATATTAGTAAGGTTAGAATTTATGTGCCCCGTAATACTTGGTTCTATTACTAATAAATCCTACAATCTTAATAGTGCATATAACATCTGAAGGTACAAGTAAGCTTAAAGGATTTAAGCTTACTAAGATACGGTCAACATACCAACCAATTCTCTCGACATCAAGACCTATAATGTTAATAATGCTAATTAAAGAACTATTTACTTCGACCCCGACCCCCAATCTCCGGAGGAGACACGGGGATTAGGGGTCGGGGTAGGTAAACACTGTAATTACTCTTACAACTACAGCAGGTGTAATATTTATACCATCTTTTATTAAATTAGCTATAATACTAAAAAATCAAGATTTAAATCCGAGATAGATATACCAGTAGCGTTTATAGTTATTAAAACTATAGGAAGACCGATTAAAATAAATATAATTTATCTATTTAACTTCCTTAGCAACCAGTTAAAAATAAATATAATTTATCTATTTTATCTACTTGGCTTTTCTTTAGTTAATACTGCTAATTCTACTAAACTATTTTCTAGTAAACTAATAAAAGGCACTATAATTAAGAAATGGGCAAAATAAATAACTGTACTTATTTGTCCAAATTCTATATATGGAGACTCAACGTGTTTAGCTCCTAATACCATTAATATTAAGAAGTTAGCAATAAAGATATAGAAAGCTATTTTACTTAAAGGTCTAAATTGTATACCTCTACTTCTACTTAAATCAGTAAAAGGCATAGCTAATAGTATTAAAATAGCACTTAACATAGCAATAACACCTAATAGTTTATTAGGTATAGATCTTAGTATAGCATAGAATGGAAGTAGGTATCATTCCGGAACTATAGCTGGTGGTGTTTGCATTGGATTAGCCATTATATAATTATCACTATCTCCTAATACGTTAGGCATAAAGAATACAAATATACTTAATATTATTATAAATAAAAATATAGTTATTAAATCTTTAAATAAGAAATAAGGAGCAAAAGCTAACCTATCATAGTTACCTGATATACCTAAAGGGTTACCAGAACCTGCACTATCGTGAAGTGCAATTAAATGCATTAAGGCTAAAGCCGCTAAAACGAAAGGTAATACAAAGTGTAAAGCAAAGAATCTGTTTAAAGTTGCGTTATTAACAGAGAAACCTCCTCATAAAAACTCAACAATATCTTGTCCAATTCATGGTACAGCACTCATAAGATTTGTAATAACTGTAGCACCTCACAGTGACATTTGCCCATAGGGCAGAACATACAAAATACAAACTTATCCGTACAAACAACTTTAATTATAAATTAATCTGTAGAATAAGCTAGAATAACTTTAAATTCGTTTATTCTATTAGTTAAATTAAATTAATTTAACTAAAAGTTCCGCCTGTACATTAAGCATCATTTCAGACACCCATTAGTGACCCAGTCTGTCGCGACCTTTTATATGGCCGACGATCTTTAAGCTTATAAAACTTCTTTGATCGTTTACACTAATATCGCCAAATAATCTGAAAGACTATTCTATAACCCCGTCGGGTTATACCACTTTAATCTTTTTTTTTCTATAAAAATTACAAAAAGATTGTTACTCATGGGACTATGATTTATATATAATAAAGATAAAGTAAATTTTTCTGGGGTTACACCTAGCAAAGCAAAGCAAAGCACAAGTAATCTAGTCTAGAAACAACTATTAACAAGAAGTTTATACCAACCTATTTATCAGATAAATCTTCTACTATCCATTGTCTTTTAACTAATTTTTTTTCTGTTTGTAGTGCCCTTCTAATAGTTTTTTCACTACAGTTTATGGCCTTAGCTGCTTCTAAAATAGTCGAATATTTTCCGTAAACAGTTCTATTTAAGTTATACAACACAACAGGTCTTGTATTAGTTATACACTTACTTTTAGTTTCTTCAGACATGGCTGGTCTAATTAAAGCTTTTTCCCTGATTCTTTCTATTGTTTCAGGTGAAAGCTTTTTACCCTTATTTAGATTACCAATTCTCTCCCGTCTGGCGTCACTATAAATATCTTTCATCTTATTTCGATCTACTTCAGTGTGTTTGTAACCAAAACTAGAACCTGCTTCGGTTAAAATATTGTAATTAGGCACTAATAATTTTAAATATTTATCTTCTAAATCCATTAATTCCTTATTATTACCTTGGGTAACAACATTAGGATATAAATCTAGTATAAGGAAAGCAAAATTTTTTAAATCATACTTTTTAACGGCTAATTTAACTATTTTGCTACCTCTAAAATAGATAAGATGGTTACAAAATCTAGCATAAAATCTATTAGTTGATGCAGAACCTATATAATAATCTTTAGTTGTTTTATTAACTATCATATATATTCCACTTAAATCTCTTGTGTCTTTTAATACTTGTTTTCTAGTATTTTCTAAGTTTAAATTTTCATATAAATATATAGGGTTTAAACCTAATTCACTAATTACTGTGCTTAAACTTTCTGAAACTTTAGTACTATTTGAATCACAACTTGTACAATATCCCCTTTTGACTCTACTTTTGTTAAACAGTTTATTACTATTTACTTTGTTATACTTTATTGTATTTCCTTTATTATTTATATTAAACCATTTGGGGCTATGTTTATAACCCAAGAAAGCTGTAACTATCATTAATATGAATATAACTACACCTATTGTTCAAACTAATGTTCTAGGAGCTCTGTATGATCCATAATATAAACCTCTTCCTATGTGTAAATATACTATAAAAAAAAAAGCTGAAGCTGTGTTACTGTGTAAGTAACGTATTAATCATCCATTGTTAACATCACGCATAATATGCTCTACAGAGTTAAAGGCTTCTAATACACTAGGGTTGTAGTGCATTGCTAAAGTTACACCTGTGATTATTTGTATAACTAAACAAACAGCTAATAAAGAACCAAAATTTCATAAATAACTTAGGTTACTTGGTTGTGGTGAATCGATCATATAAGAGTTAACCAATTTTAATAAGGGATGACTTTTAAAAATTCTCATTTTATAATTAAAATTTTATTAATATTTTTTTTTCTAGAAGTTAAAGGGTAAAATTATTTAATATATAAGTTCTCTAGTAGTTTAAACTATATTTCTTGTGCAAGCGTGAAAGTCTTAAACATTAATTCGTTTATATAAACGGGCTTTAAGTTATATTAGCTTAATTAAGCTAATATAACGCTTCTCCCTTAATTTTTAGGTATTGCCCTTTCCCTTATTTTTTCCCTTTTTTTTATAAGTAATTTTATTATTACATATAAAGATTTATTATAATAATAAAAAAAAGGGAAAAAATTAAAAGCAGGGAAAGGGCACAGAAAAGATCTATTAATAGATCTTTTATAAGCATCTAATAGGTAGAAAACAAATTTAGAATATTGATCCCACCATTCGGTCAATTATTTTATAACAACTAAGTTAACTTAACCACATACAGGATAATAAACAAAGATAACTCTTGCTGCCTAGCAGCACAAAAAAGCTAAGCTACCTGAAGTAACTTAGGCTAGAAAGAGAAATAAAAAAAAAGGACGAATTTACCTACCGATCTTTTTTTTATAATATATTTAATATTTACTTATAAGCAATATTTAATATTTACTTGTAAGTAATATATATCTGTGATATGCTTCTATGTCTTAGAACAAAACAATTAATAATAATAACTTTAAATTAACTAAAATTACTATATATTAAAGATGAAACTGAATAGTGTAAACCATCTAATAATGAAGAAGGATATATACCAAATAGAACAGTAAAGATTACTAAAGTAACTAAGATATAAAACTCTCTTATGTTTAAATCTGGTATAGATTTCTCGATATATTTCGAAAGAGACCCTCCAAACGCTATTCTATTAAACATGAAGATAGTATATGCAGCACTAAGCACAATTGAAGAAGAAGCAATAGCCCCTAGAAGAGGTAGTCTTTCAAATGCACCGTATAGAGACATGAATTCACCTACAAAATTCATAGTTAAAGGTGTACCTGCGTTGGCTAGACATAGTATGAAGAACAGTATAGAGAAAAGAGGCATTATTTGAGCTATTCCTCTATAATATGTGATTAAACGAGTATGCGTTCTGTCATAAAGAACACCCCCAGCACAAATAAATAAACCACTTGAAACTAAACCATGAGCTAAACCTAAGAAGATTCCACCTTCAATACCTTGTATAGTATTACTAAACACACCTAAAACGTAAACAGCTGCGTGACAAACAGAAGAGTAAGCAACCAATTCCTTTACATCTGTAGTACGTAAAGTACTAAAACTTGCGTATAAAATAGTTATAACTAGAACTAAATAAACTCAAGGAGTACATACTAGGGAAGCTTTAGGTAATAAAGGTAGCATAATTCTTAGTATACCATATAAACTTAATTTTAATACAATGGCAGCCAATAATATACTTCCACCTAAAGGAGACTCAACGTGCGCTTTAAGCAATCAACCGTTAACAAAAATAACGGGTGTTTTAACAGCAAATGCGATACAAACACCATAAAATAAAAACAACTGTGTAGAATAATAAAAATTGGTTTTGTATAATGCATCAAAATCTGTAGTTCCCATTATTGAAGATATTGTTAATATGGATAATAATAAAAATAATGATCCAAATAATGTATATAAAAATAAATAAAAGCTAGCTCTTACTTTGTTATTTGATCCAAATAGACCTATTAATATAAATAACGGTGGTAAGATACTTTCAAAAAAAATATAAAATAATAAGATATCTAAAACTAAAAATACTGCTAGTAACAAGCTCTCTAATAATAGTATAATTATAACATAAGATCTGACATTATCTTGAATAGATTTTCAATTACTTAATAGTGCTATAGGAGTTATCATAGTTGTTAATAATACAAAGTATATAGAAAGTCCATCTAACCCTAAGTAAAAATCGAAAGAGCTTATTTCATGATATTCTTGTACAAATTGGAATTGATTACTACTAGCGTCGAATAGTATAAAAATTAAAAAAGAAAGAAAAAGGTTTATAATAGATGCAGTTAAAGCAATTTTTTTTATACGTTTAATATTTAAATCGCTTAAGTTATAAGATATACCCGTAGAAATAGTAAATACACCTAATAAAGGTATTATTAATAAAAGTAAAAGTAACATGGATAATTAAAAAAAAAAAGGACGAATTTACCTACCGATCTTTTTTTTTATAAAATTTATAATATGTATGATCTTTACTAACACCACACACAACTGTATAGTTCACATATTTTTTTTTATTATTTTAATTCATTCACATATTATTTTATTTTTATTCTTTTATATATAAAATATAAATGGTTCATAATACTACTATTAACAACACAACTTTCAAGTTTGATTATAATAAAAATTTTCTCAAGAATAAAATTCAATAATAGCATAAGTCTAAAAATACTATATAAACTTAATTTTAAAACAATAGCAGCTAAAATTATGCTTAAAGGCGATTCTACATGAGGTTTTAATAACCATGTGTTTAATAGTAGGGGTTTTTATAGCAAATACTATAAATATTCATTAAAATAAAACCCGCTATAATAAAGGATCCCAATCTGGAATCTGATCCATTACTAATAAAATTTTATTAATATTATATTAATAAAATTTTTTATTAAAATAATATTTTTAATATCCTTCGTATAATCACACCCTTTCCCCCTATTTTTTTTCCCTTTTTTTTATTATTATATGATACTATTCACGTAATAAGATAATATTTATAACTAAAAAAAAGGGAAAAAATAAAGCAATCTTGCTTCGCACAGGGGGACAGAAATACAACTTAAATATGCTAGAAGAACCAATATAACTATTATACTATCTTCTATTTATCAATAGACCTGGATGCTCAGTCGTACTAATAGTGAAAACCATAAAAAGAGAAAAAAGGACAAAATAATTAAATTTATTAAAATTTATAGATAACATATGTTATCTATAAACAGAGATATGGAGGAATTGAACCCCTAATTTAAGATCTGCAATCAAAACATAGAACCATCTACAGCATATCCCTTAACATGTACTTTATTATTTTGGCTACATAAAATGCCAAGCTTCTTACTCATTCAACCTAGCTTGTGAGTCATTCACCCTGCATAATATTCAACTGCAAGCTTTCTTACTCACGGCAGCCTTGCAGCCGCTATGCAAACTTTTCAGTTGCCAAGTCTTATAATCCAGGTTAGCAACCTAAAACGCCAAAAGATATGAAAGATGCAATCTTAGTAAACAAGATTGCTGCCTGCGCAAGCGCCCCTAGATTGTATGACTCTACTCTGCAACAAGGCACGACTATCACTCTTTAGTGGATTGCTGATCAAACAACCCTGCATAACACTATGCTTAGCTTGTACAAGGTATACTCACCGCCTTGCACAACACGTCAGCTTAGTATGGCTTACTTCTCCTGCGGTCAGTAAACATGCAAGTACACGTCAACTTCTTGTACATATAAAAATAACACGTCATCATGTAACTTATCTTGTGCCGAAGGCAAAAAGACACGTCAACTTACAGTGTGGGGAAAAAGCAGTAAAAAGGACACGTCAGCTTATTGTGCTTTATTATCCTCCGAGCACCCTTGGCGAGCGGGTAAAAAATATCAGTAAAAGGACACGTCAGCTTGTTGTGGCGGCGAAGGTAAACGACACCTCCTCCACCTATAGGTTCTCCACCACCTTGTTGACTATTAGGACGGGGATTAGTCATGGTATTAACGAAAAAACCTTCCAAGATTTGAATTATTATACTGGTAAAATAGGCCAAACACTTATGAGAATAAAAACAAAAAGAAAAACCCAATAATAATAAACCTAAACTAGACAAAACCAAGAAAAGGTTATAAACTAACGGATATTTAAATTTAAACTTATGTTTATAAACTATAAAAGATACTATATCAACACACAATATAAATCCTAAATATGAAATTAAAACATTACATATATAGGAATTTATCTCCAGACTTAAAGTAAATAGTTCACCTTCAAGTCAGATTCCATTCTTACTTAAATATGCTAGAAAGATTAGACCTAAAAAATATAATTTACTAGGGCTTATAATCACTTGTAAACTAAAAAAAAAAAAATTCTCTAATGCATTGATTAATCCTACATTTGTTACATTAGATATAAAATCTCTTAAAATAATGCGATATTTTTCTTTAAATTCATTAATAAATATTTTTTTTAATTTATCATGATAATAAATTAAATATCTATTTAATTCTTTATTAAAAACCCATATTAAAATATGAATAGGCTTTATAATAGATGCGGTTAAAACTATTTTAATTAATACCCCTTTTAACCTTAATAAACTATCACAACCTATGGTCATAAATGTACATGGACTATATTTTTATCCTTTTTATAGGACATCTTACGTCTAGTCTCTGAAGATCCTACAGTATAAAAGTATACATTAGGTTTCCTGCTGATTGTCTAGTTATAACTAGAGTTTCCAGCAATTAGTAAGATTTAAGTTTTTTTTTGTAAGAGTCAGAGGCAGCATGATCTTACGGACAGGTTTAACCACATAATTTGTTTTTGAATTTAAGTTTATAAGGAGTAATTGTGTTTTAACTAAAATAGCTATCTACCTTTTGCCAATAGCTTATGAATTTTATGAACACTATAATAACTAAACAATATAGCTTAGAGAATTTAGCATCTAAAAGGGCTTTAAACTGTAAACAATGCTTCTCCCTTTAGATGTCTAACAGTAAGCCTTCTAGTCGGTATCACCGCTAGGATTTATATTAAAAATTATTTAAATATAAGTTTAAGGCTTTACTTCATTACCGGTACTTTCATATACCTAAATGCTCATTCTATTAAGTATGATACAAAATAATAAAAATAAAATATATGTAAGGTTAAATATCTATTATAATTATTTAAATTAACTTATTAATTAATATAAAATAATATTAAAACAAAATATTAAGTTAAGTAAATTATATATAATTTTAGAGCCTTCATTATATTATTAAAATAAACAATATAGGATAACTATTTTTTTTTTTTAATGTTTTAATTAAAGTTTCATCTATTAAACGAGGTATTAGAATCAAATAGCCTGCTTAATTACGAAGAATATGGCATGCGTACCATACCCCACGCAAGAAACTCCGTATACTGAATCACTTATTGCTAATACTTTATAACCAATACCTCATGACGCAAAACCCCCTTTTCCCCCCCTTCGGGGGGACAGTAGCAGCAACCCCTGCTTTTGCTTTAACAGCTGCCGCGCCTGCAACAGTTGCACAAGAGTACTTAGATAAGAATTCAGATTGAAGACTTTCTAATTGTTGGAGATTATATAATATATCATGTAAAGGTACTGATATGCTAGCTTCAGCGGTTACATTGTAAATGCTACCCGATTGGGTCAGAAGGTATTGACCTATTTGTACAGCTTGACCACCCCAGCCTGAACAGCGTCTCATAGGTGAGGATTGCTTGGGTTTTTAAGGCGGCCGCTACTATAGCAAATTTACATGCAACACCAAAACCAGTAAATATAGAATGAATACTAAAGGCGGCTTTGTAAGGGTAAGCTTACAAAAGCATGTGGTTTAGGTGGACTAGTTAAGGCTCATTCTAATGAGTTATAACTTCTATTTAATAGTGTTTGTAAACTATCACTATAGAACTGTGGTGTTAATCAAGGATATCTTGTAGTAGCTTTACCTTCAACTAATTGAACATAAACTATATGTAAGAATAATACAGTAGCCACTACACTTATAATAGATCCGAAACTACTTATTAAATTTCATCCCGCAAATGCATCGGGGTAATCACTTATTCGACGTGGCATTCCTTGCAGACCTAAGAAATGTTGCTTTTTATAGCAACGTACGCATTGTAAAATTATAATTTATCTTTATAACTGTATATTTTACCATCATAAGAATTTCCACTCTCGATCAAACTTTTTAATGTATAATAATTAACTTTAGCATATTTCAAAGCTTTAGTTACACTTTTTAATTCATTTATTAATTCATGTGAATTATTATCAAATACATAAATGGGTTTACGGTTGGACACTTCTCTAGATATTAGTAAAAAGTCTTGGTACTCACCTTGGGCTATGGCAGCTCTTGCTACTTTACCATCGATTTTGAAATAATTAGCCATTTCTCTACCAGATTTAAATTCTATTATTACCTCATTGTTTTGATTATAAACAACAATGTGTTTTCTAAGTTGGTTGTCTCCTGCAGGTTTTTCTTTATATTCCAAAAGATTATCTACAAGTAAAGGTTCAAAAGATAATACAAGACTTGAATTATAAAGGTATTTATTGTTAATATGATTTAATAGCGCACTATGACTTATTTGTAATCCTTTCAAAGCCCTGTTTATTGAAGAATAAATGATAGGATCTTTATCTGGTGAATTAACAAGATACGCAAAAACTAAAAAACAATAATATTTATTATCTGTGTCTTCAGATGTGTATTTTAAATGATTAGCTGTTTTAAATGTTTGAAGAAAGACAACTAATCTATTATAACCTTCAGAACCTTTAGAGAATAATAATAGTAACTTTTCAGTGGTTAAAATAGCATTATCTAAACTACCTCACTGAGGGTTTACCCTTGGAATAACTTTATAATGACTATTAATAGTTGGTTTAAACTTAATAATAGCATATTGTTCAAAAACTAGGGAAGTTTGTGGAGTAGTAATATATATAAATTCTAAACTTCAATCTAAAGCTGAAATTTTGGATATTTCCAGTTCAGAAGCTGAATGAGGATTACGTAAACCTTTAGTTAATTTATTATACTCCTCCATTCTTCTAGCTAAGTTAATAGAACTACCTATATAAAAACGACAAGGGTCATTTTTAGATGTTAGTTTATAAACACCTGAAACTCCTAAGTATTTGAATTTAATTTGTTCACATGCTTGTTCAAGAGAACCAAACTCAATTGATTCATTATTATCTATATTACTAACTTCAGATAAGGTATTAAAAACAGAACTAGTAGAGTAAGAGCGTTTTGGTATCATAGTTGCCAAATTTTGTAACCGAAGACTCAAGTTATAAGAACTAGATCTAAAAATTTTAGGTGAATCTAGAAGAGATAAATTATCAGTGCTTATTTGTCGCCAATAATTTGTAGATCATATAATTACCATACCTAAATAAGACATTAATTATAAAGGTATCAGGTACTTGGCGTATGATCGTTGAAGCCTCTTTACTTAGTGTAGCTAAGAAAGATTGCCTGCTGATTAGTCGTAATAACTAGGTCTAAGATTAGACGTCTTTCCAGCAATTTGCCAAGTTTTCAGGGAGTTTATTATATCTACCCTTTTACGCTACAAAATTTCTATTGTAGGCCCCCAACCTAAGAGGGAAGAATGTTACATTACAAAAATATGATAAATTTATTATCATATAAGTGTGGACTATATCTTAAATTATACCGGGGTATAACTTTCCTTTCGTGTAGTCTCTAAGGATCCTGCCAAGATAGTTTAATATTATCTGTACGTTTCCTGCTGATTGTCTAGATATACTTAAAATTGTTACTTATTAATTATGAAATAATTAATAAGTATTTAAGCCTTGTGAGATTTTCCAGCTTATTGAAAGGTTAAGAGGGCTAATGTGGCATATTTTAACATGCTGGACGAGGTAAGGATTGTATAATTCACGGTTCCCCGTTTAAAGATATTGACTGGCCGGTGTCTATACTTTTTTTTATAAGTGTTCATCTAACATGGAAATGTTGTTTAGCTCCATTAATGGATGGGAATATTAATTCTTCACCCTTTTGGTTATAGCAAAAAACAGATTTACCACCTATACCATACTGGGGAGAAAGTTTACCTTTTAATCCCTTAGAGGGATGACTACGAGTAAGGTAAAATTCTTTAATACCCTGGGCAATGGCATTTATTGTTTCCTTCCCCTCCCCCCCGCAGGGGGGTGGGGATGGAACTAACAGTACCGTATTTTGGGTGACTTTCTTTTTGAATTGCTCTTTTAGTTTATTTATAGTATCAATAGAGTGATGAAAACCTGATGAACTACCTGCAACTTTTAATACATTATATTTAGGTTTATAATAATCCATTCATTTTTGTTCTAACTCCGAACAGACTATAGTATCTGAAGCACAAATTTCTAATATACCCAAAGAGAAATTTTTTAATTCATGCTTTCTCATTGCTCTAGCTAATACTATATTTGTAGCCTTATCGGAGTTTGCAAGGTAAAAGTGAGAAGTCATTCTTTTAGATAAAGCAATACTACTCCCCACATATAAATCCTTAGTTATATTATTTATAAATAAATATACTCCAGATTTCCTTTTAAAGTTTATAAATAGCTCTTTTACTTTCTTGAACATTATAAAAAAAACATCACAAAATTATTGTTAGGTGAACCACCAGGACCAGCTAAATCATGATTAAATCTTTTACCTGACATCTTGCTTGCATCAAAAAAATACATTCTTCCAATTGCCTTAACCCCTATAAATAAAATTCAGAAATGCGCTTACCCAACATTTTATTATAATCTAAACCTAGTATTTTAGGTATTCAGAAGTATCATGCACTATATAATGCAAATACTGCTCCCATACTTAAAACGTAGTGGAAATGCAACTTATACATACAGTATAAATTGTGGACTGTATCTTTACCAGTAATAAATATACTATTTATCCTTATATAACAAATATTTGTTAACAAAAGGAACTTTATATCATGAAGGATTATCATATTTAATTCAATCTATCATAAAGTCTGAGTATATTTTATGCTCTACACTATTTATTGGAGATGTTTTATATTTTCTAATTTCTAGAAAAGGCTTAATTTAGTTACTCTATAAAATTTCATATCACAATATAGTCTATTATGCATAAAATAATCATATATAAATAGCATATTATTAACACTTTGAAATTTAAATGCGATAGACGCCAAGTCTTTAGAGCCGGTTAGACCTGAAGATCTTTTACGTTTAATAATAGTTGGTTTACAATTTAATATAGTATTATCGAAATTTAATTTAGACGTATATTCATTATTTTGGAATTCTAAATTACATTCTATTCTATTTCCAGCATAATTAAAAACTATACTACCATCAGTATCTACTAAACCTGCAAAATACGGTCGTATAAACCTAGCTATAATTGGCTTCAATATAATCTAGATTATATAAATTACAAGCTTCTTTAAACCCAGTACTTTAAGTCTAATTAAGCCATTAATATTTTTAAGTATATACATCATAGTTTCTTTAGTAGATACTATATAAATTGAATAAGGCTTATTTTTATCTGTTATAATTCTACCCATATGTAGATAATCCTGTATACGCTTTAATATTCTAATATCTCTATTATGTAACTTAATTCTAATTTGTTTAAGAACTCTTTTGTTACCAGTAGAATTTAATCTAATATCAAAATTACCATCACCATTAGGTCACTACCTTCCATCAAACTAACTATTATTAGCCAACTCTTCCTCTATTTATTCCAGATTTGATTTGGCGAATTTGGTCTAGCCCTTCTTGAGTTAAATGTTTCTTTTCTTTCATTAATTCGACTACTCGAGATCAATCATAAAAATCCTTGGATTTTCACCAATAATAGGATATTTAGTAAAGAAAGGAAGAATTTTATTTTCAATATTTGAAAACTTAAATACTCTGTACTCTACTGCTTGGCCTTGTTTTTTAAATAAACATTACCGCAATCGAAGTATTTAATTAATTTACTTATTAACTGCTCATCGCGAACATGTTGAATAACAGAAAATTCTAATTGAACTCGCACTTTGAATTTAGAATTAGCTGAAGAACTAACGGATATTTGGAAACATCCCTCACCACTAGTAAACCCTGCACCCATTGAGGATCAGGTATTACTTGGTGGTTAATTAAAGGTCTAGGTACTGGATAATTAGAGGAAAAGCTACCTTTAGTTCTTCTGATAAACCTCTATTTAGGGTTGCTTTGATTGCCACTATTTTTTTAATCCCTCCAGAGTTAAATGTTCTTTACTTTGAATTATTTCAAACACACGTTTCATAATTCATAATCGGCCCTCTTTGAGTTATCAAGGGTATTTATCAAAATGCTTGATGACAAATACCAAATCTTTTACTGACTGAACTTTATAGTCCAGAACAGCATTAGAACCTTGTTATAAATTTGACCTACCCCAAAATAATTACGAATCTGTTCCAAGACCGCTCTTTCCTTGGTATGCAAACCTATAACAAAAAATGGTTCAATCTTTCAACCTAAATGAGTTGAGTTTTTCTTATATTAATACCAAATAACCCTTCAGCATCTACGAACCCTGTAATAAACCATGGTTTAATACTACCTGCATTTAAATTCTAATTGGTAATCTTCGTTACCTGGTAACTGACGTCCAGTCTCTGGGATCCTACTAGGGTAAAAGTATTACCTTTTGGTTTCCTGCTGGTTGTATATTCATAAGCTCTAAACTTAGCGAAGTATTATTTTTTATATTCAAAACCTATAATCCCCTATATCTGGTAACTGACGCGCAGTCTCTGAGAATCCTTTACAGTTTTCTGCTGATTGTATATTCATAAACTTAGAGCTTATTGTTGTATCATTATTTTGACTGTTTAAAAGAAAATTAATCCTACTAACATCTAATTTATAAAGATAAAACGTATTAATAAACAGTAAACAATACACAAAGAATATAGTTTCCAGCATATAGTCAGTTGCAAAATAATTCTTAATAGAAGATAAATTATTCTGGCCCATTTGAGCAACCACATAGTAAGTATCGTGGAATGCAATATCAAGAGATGCGTTCGCTAAAACAACACCACTTACTTGTAAAATATATTCATTAATCTTTTATTATGTTAATCTCTTAATCTCTCATAACTAAATATATACCCTTTATATACACCACCTACCCTAGCATAATTTTTAATAGTACTATGAGATATTTTTAAAGCTCTTTGAGCAACCATTACACCATCATATTTCCCTATGAAATTTCTGTTAAGATCATATACAAATACTGCTTTTAAAATATGGCTATTATTATTAATATTTAATAATAATTCTTGACATTCTTTTGAACTCCAGTCAGCTATTTTAGGTGTATCACTTATATTGTAAGGTATATTATTTAAATACCATTCACCTCTAAGTATTGTTTGTTCTTTGATAAATTTAACTAATGTAGGGTGATTAGATTTAATTAATTTAGCTAAAGTTCTAACCGAAGGAAAAATAACTAATAACTCTTTAAAGAATTATAGATATAGACAGGGTAAGCAGAGTTAGCTTCAATCATCCTTAACTTACTTTCCATAGAATGGTTTCTGTTATAAAAAGGGTTGTTTCACCTGTTACAGCCCTTGCTATTAAACCTTTGTCTTATCAGAATGCACTCTATTACTAGCTAATTTAGATAGTAACTTCTTAACTCCTCTGTGTGTTTATAACCTAAAGAAGAATAACTTGTTCAAAACATTGTAATAAGGTATGATATGTGTAATATAAAAAGTTTCTCTAGCAGTTAAAGATGCAGATTCAACATATTCTAGAATTAAAAGAGAAAAATTTGATTGATCGTACTTAAGTAAAGCTCTTGTAATTGGCATATTAATATTTTGCTTACTTTTAAATAAGCATTATTAAGATAATTTCTCATTCTAGAAGCTAAATTAATAGAACTTCCTACGTAAGCGTGCCATCTACCTTGTTAATTAAACAGTAAACACCTGACCTACCTAATTCTTCCTTCGTTATCTTAACCCTATCTTCCTTAAATTCCCATAAACTTTTACAGGCCTTAAATTTTGGGTATTATCTTGGGTGCTACCCCAAGTATGCCCCATATTAAGGTTAGAATAAGATCGAGTTATGACTGCCCTATTATTTAAGATTAATGAATAAAATTTACGTGGACTATATTTTCTCATAATTTATTATGATGACTATGTCTAGTCTCTGAGGAGCCCACGTCTGGCCAGCCGACCGCCAACTTGAATATTCTATTGTAGGGTAGAAGCCGTAGTTTCTGTGATCGTTCAAAACTATGGATTATTACTAAAACTAAATAAGACTCTAGTACCATAATTATTAGAGCTTCCCAGCATATGATCGTCGTATCTGAAAGCAGAGGGAGAGCTAAGTAGTTGTTTAATAACCCTCCGATTGTAAACATGAAAACAAAACCTAAAGCAAATAACATTGAAGGAGTTAATTGTAAAGATCCTCCGTAACATGTAGCCAATCAAGAGAAAATTTAATTCCCGTAGGTACACAATTATTAAAGTAGCCGCTGTAAAATATGCTCTTGTATCTACATCTAAACCAACTGTGTACATGTGATGCAAATTGTTAACAATATTCCTCACATCTGCCGCTTACTATTTAACTATGCGCTCCTTTCACAAAGAAAATCGGACTATATCTTCATCTTTTAATAATAACATTAAGGATGCGCAGATCCTGTTTTTTTGTCATACCATTCTCAATATTAATCTGTTTCTGTAATACTCTTACTCGGGCTAATCCTTCTTGAGTGAGATGTAATTTATTAGAAACGATAGTGTGGATTCTTAATCATTCTCGAAGATTGGGCCTTCTTTGTAAGTAATGGAAATGCTTTAAAGTAAATATCCATCGTTCATTGATTGAACCCTGTAACTGTGTAACTAAACACCGTCCGTTTTGGATCTAAGGGTTACTTTACCAAATCCAAAAAGGTTTTGTATGGTCGTAAGAATAGCATTATCCTTCTGATCAAGTATATAACGCATTTTTATAACATTACCTAATGCATATCTTGCATTGGATGTTATGGATACATTAAAACATCCTTCAGCTTTCCCCCCGGGGGGGGACAGGTGAAACCTGATAATCAAGCATCTTGTAATGTAACTGAAACAGCTTTATTAACCAGTAGAATTGTATCTGCCCCAAAACGATTGTTTAAAGCTTGAACTCACAAAGATAATTGCTGTATTCTGTTAGTAAGAGCTAAATTACCATTAAATAAAAAGGCTAGTAGAAGAATATGTGATGGATTATCTACAATTAACCTATAGAAGTCATTTTTGTTACCACTTTTCCCTTGTGGAAAATGCTTAACTTGACCTACTCCTAAGTTTTTCTGAATATAGAAAAGAATAGCACTTTCCTTCTGAGTAAGAACAAAACGCACTCTTGTACCGATAAACACCGTTCGTATTTGATCTAAGAGTTCGAATGGGCTAGCTTTATGCTAGCTAATATATGACCTAGAATCTAAGCTCCTGTTCTGTTTTTATTAAAGATGTTTGCGTATAGTCTCTGAGGCACTCCAATATCCTT
>NW_023501009.1:0-25058 GCF_013461495.1 Botrytis fragariae
CTTTCGACTCTTGCACAAACTACTTCTTCACTCCTAAAAGATGTGGAATTGGGAGGGGCGATTTCAATTGGTGGACGACTTCCTGCCTCTTTTTCTCCGCCTTCAAATTCAGCGACAAGTCAAAAGGATAACAAAGGGAAGGTCAGAACACCAGTTTTGGTAGCGGGCGGAAACAGAAAGTCGGAAATAACAAGGACAGCGTTGGAAAGGGTAAAGAATACATTTGCAGAAGTAGAATATGTAAAATGGGAGAGAGAAGGCGATGGGATGATGAGGGGAGGGAGGAGGTGCTGCCATTGATGAGATTTTGGGGTAGGAGGTTGAAGATGGGGGCTCCGGAGGGGATGACAGAGGTCTGAGATGGAGAGGAGAGGCGAGGTGAGGTGAGGGGGCATAACGAGATATTAGGACGTTATGAGTGGAATTTGAGTGGGTTAATTCGTCAGTGATACCAAGGTTTCAATTCCAAGATCTCGGGGGTCGAAATTGCCGACGGCATATTGCTTTGGCCTAACAACACGATGCAGACAGTTCTGTATAGGTGTTTTGCTACATCTCTGCTATACATACTCATCTTTCATTGCCTAGGTATGAGATAGTGAGCTTTTTTTGCTATAGATGATTCAATGGGTTTGGTCTGGGTAAGGGTACCGAAGGGGGTTTCAGTTTCCTGCTTGAAGTTAGGAAATAGAATATTCTAGAGACGACCCGTTTCATATGGCAATTTGATACTGCTCAGAGATAGTACCGTGGTATATGATTTGGTTGAGTATGCTTCCATCATCAAAGAGCCACCAGCAAGAATTTCAGATAGATGTCAATCTTCGCGTTTGCCATTTGCTCACAGTGATCCGCATATTATAGTTATCATCAATCGTTTGTTATATAACTGTAGCTATTTATTCAGGTTTTATCTCATCTCCCATTTGTCTTCCTCGTTCTCATTTTTTCAACATTCAATTTCCCCTCCCAACATCCAACCCCAATATCGTTTACCAAAAAGCAACCCATCGCTATGTTTACTATCTTATATATGCTTGAAACTCGCTTTCTGTAGGTAGAAATCTTTATTGCATGTTTGATACACTACATTTGTCCCCAATCTTTATCATTCTCGAAAAAATATAAATATTTCTTTTTGTGTCTAGTGGGTCGACTTTTTAATTATATACTCCGAGACCAGTGTTTGGAGTGGTTTTTAA
This sequence comes from Botrytis fragariae, assembly GCF_013461495.1. NCBI lineage: Eukaryota > Fungi > Ascomycota > Leotiomycetes > Helotiales > Sclerotiniaceae > Botrytis > Botrytis fragariae. The sequence goes on from NW_023501009.1 coordinate 1,203, forward strand.
GGTGTGCTTATGGAAGTCATTTGTTTGTCTACTCTCATATGACCATAGAAACATGTTCTCCTGTAAGGTTAATCAAAAAGACACGATACCCGAGGGTGATTGCCGTACAAGCATGTCAGATTTTGAATGGCAAAAAATTGGGAGGAACATCGTAACCCCGTAGATCTACCTCAGCAAAGCATGAGATAGATATGCACAATAGATGACTGTGATGCTTAGGAAGGACTGATCCTCGTTATCATTCAAGTTCTTGAAATCTAAACCCAGCTTTCCTTTGGTTACTATTCACTCATCCTCCTCAAAATCATCTTTGTACCAAATCACCACTATTCTCTTTCACTTTTTTTCGTGGAGATGCGCGTTCATGTGGGTTGAGTCCTTCTTAATATGCTGAATTGCATGATCTCTTCCTACCAGAGTCTTGCCCTTTCTTACAGCCTTTATTCAAGTGATGCCTGGCCTTTCGAGAACTACGTTATGGCTTTCAAAGATGTGGCGATGTTAATCCTGATGATGACCAAGTTGTTCTACCTTCAGAAACCTAGAAAGGATGGATTTTCGATATGCTGCTGGCAGATCTCATATCTCTCACATATTGTTCTGTGCCACGGCTCATCGACGATACATCTTTTCTCGTCCTACATCCTTTTCAATGTTTTGACCTTTTTCAATCCTATATCTCTTACTTGTCTTATTGTTATCCTATACTTTATTCTGTATCATGCGCCCAATGGAACCCACGATTTGTCCTGCCGAATGTGTTCTGCTTCTGTACGCCTTTCGCTAGCTTTTGTGCTCAAGATTGTGAGAGCTGGCGGAGTCTACAGCCACAGTCTGGCTTGGTGCCCGACGTTGAAAGCTTCTAACTTCTGAATCTAATTGGTCTTGCCAGATGATTTGAGATCCAAGTTCGAAATGAAGACATCCTCTCTAGACCCAAGAGACTCGGAAGAAAAAAATAACTGATGGAGGGGTATTTTCATTGTAACCCATACTGGAGGAAACATGAGCAGAATTTTTTAATTTTTTTGAGGATAATTACAAAGTCTAGATTCCACTGAGATAGCTTTTGTGTCTACCTACGTTTACCACCGTCACCTCTTTTTGCGTATGCGGGAGGGATCGTTCAGCGAATTGACATGGTCAAATCAAATGCTGGTCTCGGATGTTAGAAAAGCCCGAAGACCCGCTTACCGAAGCATACTTCATCCCATTTACCGAACGAGGAGAGAAGACAGGGTATTCTCACGATGAGAAGGCACGAAGGATCTATGACTCTATGAGACTTCACATCGAGAAGCGAAATCAAATGATCAATACACCAAATCACATCAAAATCCACTCATGCCAGGGCTGTGCAAATCTATCATGTCGCTGGTCTTTGACCACACCAGGTCCACTTCTAAAGCGCTGCCTAAATAAGAAGTTGTTTTGACAAGTATCTCGAAAATCATATAAAGGCATATGAAGCGTGGAATCAAATCAACAGTGCAAAAAACAACCAGAAAGATGATGGCTATGACTACACCCAAATTGAAAGTCCTAATTTCGGGCGCTGGCATCGCCGGGCCATGTCTCGCATACTGGCTTGCTAGAACCGGACTCAACGCGTCAGTCAAAGTTATCGAGCGATCACCGGTTCCAAGAACAACTGGACAAGCAATCGATATACATGGTGCAGCTGTTGAAATTGCGAAGAAAATGAATATCGAGGAAGCTATTCGCGCGCGAACGACGACCGAAGCGGGTACAATGCTTTTGAATTCTTCAGGGAAGCCATTCGCGACTTTTACAGTTGGTGATACCTTTACATCACGTTACGAAATTTTGCGGGCTGATCTATCTGATCTCATTTTGGAAGCTAGCAAGAGATTCGATAACATCCATTATACGTATGGTGATTTTGTCCAGTCTCTCGATCAGACGGAGACGGGTGTCGATGTAATTTTCGATGGTGGATTAAAAGAGACATTCGACTTGGTTGTAGGTGCAGATGGGTCCACATCAAAGATTCGATCCATGATTTTGGATAAGGAAGCCCTCAGAGACAGCTACAATTTCATCGGTCAATACATCGCTTTTTTTAGCATCCCAAGTCAACCAAATGATTCGAAATATTGGGAGATCTTCAATGCACCAAAGGGTCTGTGTATGATGATGCGACCACATCGGAATCCCTCTACCAAAGGCGTTTACCTTTGTATCACGATGCCAAAACACGGAATATGCGACCCAGTGGTGGAGAAAGCCATGGAGGAAGGGATCGAAGCCACGAAACGTATGCTTCATTCATACTTCGAAAATTGTGGCTGGGAAGCAAGGCAAATTTTGGAGGGATTGGACAAGTCCGACGACTTTTATATGGCAAAAGCCGCACAGGTCAAGGTACCAAAATGGACGAATGGGCGTGCTGTAGTGATTGGAGATGCTGCAATGGCAACCTTCGGCGTTGGGACTACTTTGGCTATTGACAGTGCCTATATCCTGGCCGGAGAATTGTCGAAAATAAAGAGCAGTGCTGACATCCCAGAGGCGTTACAAAGATATGAAAAGACATTCCGACCAATCTATAAGAAGATGGAGGATCTTCCACCTGGCTTTCCACAAATTGCCATGCCTCAAACTAGATGGGGTATGTGGATTAGAGATTCCATAATCTGGTTTATTGGTAAGACGAAGGTTCATAAACTTCTTCCCGAAGATCGGAACACTGATCATGAGTTGCCGAAATACGATTGGATAAAAAGTTAAAACGGAATCTTGGTGGGCGGCCGAGGAACATCAGGCAGAGAGAACTGCACCATTGCTTGAATTTATAATAACAGTCATAATTTACATGAGTGGCCAGAAAGCAAGCTCGATAGTTACTCGAATTATGTATAACCAGTTATTGAAGAACTGATCAGTATAAAGTACAGGAACCTTATACAAGGCCGTTTCTCAACCCTCAAATCCTGCCAGAATTTTCCCAAACATCTCCCCCATCCTCCAGCACCCAAGCCCTCTCAAACCTCTCCCCGCCCTTCTAATCGCTTCCTTAACTTCCTCCCTCTCCGCACCCTCCAGCCGCGTCCTCAGCTCTTTATAAACCCAACAAACCAACCCCCCCGTGAAAAGACACACCGCGATCTCATAGCTTGCTTCTTCCGTTGTCTCGCCGGCTAGTCCGATTGTTCCTAGTATGCCATCTCCTCCGCTCCTATCCCTCAATCTTATGCACTCTTCGGATAAATTGAGCATTTCATACACATTTTTCATTGTACCACCCACAATGTCTGAGTTTGCCCAATATTTCAAGTTAATTGCCGCAAAATCGCAATCTTGGCGGCTTGAAGATCGACCTGCCATCAAGTGCACGTCACTGAGACTAACATCCAAACTAACAAGTCCCAGCGCGCAGAGAAGCCTTCCAGCTACAGATAGTTCTCCGGGAGTTGCCCCGTAGCATTCATTCCACGAATTTAATGCATCAATTAACCATTTCCTTCTACTCAGAAGCCCAGCACCAATATCCAGTGCGTGATTCCCCATGGTGCCCATCAATCCTGTAGGATTTAACATAGAGACTGATGTACGCCAGTCAAATATCAGAGTATGTATTGCATAAAGAACGAGGGTTTTCCCAAAGACTGTGGTTGGGATGACAGGTGGAGGAGGCTTAGTCCATTTATGAAGAAGGATACCATTCAAAGCATGGAGGTAATATGTTGCAGGTGGGATGTCGGCTGGACCAAGGAGCATCTTCCAGGCTTGTGGCGATGGCGCTTCCCAATGCTGTTCCGGGCACGGAAAGACGCAATTTGTGGTTTCGGCCCTACTGATAGACGGTTGCACATTGAACAAGGTAGCGTATTGACAGTCGAAAATCTGTTCAAGTGTCAGCAACGAATATGCGAGTGATCGAGAAAGCATACATAAATCGACAGCCCAAGCCGCTTTCTTTTCTCGGTCTCTATCCACGAAAACCATTCAATCTCTTGTGGTGAGTTTCTGGGTAGCGAGCTTGGATCAAGCTGCACTCTAGATATTGGCCTACAATCCAGCAAACGAGCTCGTCGACCAGCTGTTATCAAAATCCCCTTCACACCTTCAGCAAATTCATACATTTTCTTACTTCCACCCCAAGCCCCAGCGAGTAAAAGGTTAAATAATGTAAAAATGTTGTCAAGAATCCGAAGCTACACAATCGTCAGCCGAGATAATTACAATTGAACGATTAACTAACGTGTTTCTCTTCGATCTCATGTAATCTCATGCTCGCTACCCTTGCTCGATTATGGAATAGTCGCAAGAATCTGCCACGATCTGCCCTTGAATAACATGAACCCAGAAACATCATCGACAAAACTAGAAGAGGAGAGCTGGCGAAAATGTCAAAGGTTGGGACATGGGTGATAGGAAATCGCGGATGTACATGGCGAAAATAAAGCCGGAGGAAAAAGTCCAGTACTTCTGAGGGTGGAAATGTCGAGACATTTATCTCGACGTACACCGCATCACCTGATTCGGCAGGAAATTCAATTTGTAACATGCCTAGTAGCGTTGATCTTAATACATCGTTCACCTGCTGGCTTGGACCTGCCGTGAAGCCGCTCCTTCTGGCTTCATAGGAAGTTGCATGCCATGATTCTGGACCTAGCCGGGGAATAGGCTTCGGGCCCCATCGTGGTGGACTTTCTAATCTACTGACTTTATCCGGCCAATCTTCCTCATCCCCTTCAGCGTCCAGGTCAATTGATTGACCTCGAGAATCGGACTTGACAAAATCTGAGCCACAAAGACCGAAGTCCAGATCCATATTGCTCCAAGAATCTTGGCTGAAGCAGTCCAATGTCCAGGATATATCTGCATCATATGATCCCATGTAGATACTTGGGCTATCATTGTAAAGCATGAAACCATCCCATGAGTTGGGGTTTAAGCTTCCCGAGACTTGAAGTCTATTTTCAACTGGAGGTGGTGCCAGTGCAGCTTCAACTAGACTTGAAAGGCCTTGGGATTGAGTTGGAGGTGTGCGAGAATCAGAATATAATGCTTCTTGAATTGGTGGCAAGCTATCGAGATTGCCACCACGCCATTGCATACTCGGAGGTAATGCAGTTACAAAATCATTATTGATTGGAATAGAGAGCTCATCACGATGGACAAGATTGGAAATTGGTTGGGGTTCAGATGGGGAAGCTGAGGCGGATTGAGGCATCACGTGGGATCGTGCATTACCAGCGCGTTTATCTGAACCATGATTTTGGTTATGTATCCGACGATGGCGACTTAATAAGTCACTTCTCGTGAACCTTTTCCTACAAACTGGACAAGCAAATTTGCCAACTTCATCATCTGATTTTAAAGGAATGTGATTAGCACGTGACAGGTATCAATACCTAGCTTTCTAGGTTTCCTTTGAATCATGAAAATTTGGCAGGTAGAGTTGTTAAAAGTTGGATAACGCGTGCAAGTGAGAACCAAACAGGTATCAGAACAAAAACAAGAAGGAGCGAAGCGACAGATCATAAACAGATGGACATGAAACGATTACTTACGATTGGCTTGATGTCTAGTTAAATTTTCAATCCTACTAAAATTCTTTGGACATTGAGGACATTGAAATCGATTCCCGGTGACTGTTGATTTAGCCGGTGAGGGTCTATTTGGACTTCCCTTTGCAGAACTGGTTGAAGAAGTACCGGTAGTACTTTGTGGAGTTTCATTGGCACCACTACCACTACCAATGGCAGTTAAATCATCATACGAGGCAATTGGATGGTTACTAGTATCCATGCTCAACGTTATACAGTGGATTATTTATCTCATAGGATGGCGAGCTGTCTCGTTTTCCCTCGGTCTTTCGGTCTCTCCGGTTTCTCGGTATCGGATTGTATTGATTGTGCTGTTCGTATTGTTCGTATCGTATCGTATCGTATCGTATCGTATCGTATCGTATACAATTGATCAATCAGTCGTATGAGATATCATGTCATTGATCAGGTTATCTCATAGAGAAAGGTGGACGGTGAGGACGGAAATTAAGATCATGGAGGATGGCGGGGAGGCGGGTCAAATCATGTAAGATATTTGGGGTACGAAGTGAGGTTGATGGCTCTGAATGTGGGGATTTGGATCAAGTGAAGAAAAGAATAGAAGGGAGTGAAAGAACATCAGGTGGAAGACTCCATAGAAATCATTGTACTTATGGTTGATGTGGGTTACCGGAAGTGGACGGAGAATATCCGGTTAAATGTCACTACTACCTTGTCTCGAACTTGTCTATCTTGTAGCTAGCAGACCACAGACCCCTTGCTTTCCTCCACTACTCTACTCTATTCCCAACCTTCAATGACGCTCCCGTGGGCCACTACAATGAAGATTGTTTTGCTTCGCTCCGGTGGAAGGGAGTTAGCTAGTAGGTAGGTAGGTAGGCAGATTGATATCCCTATCTTTATAGGGGCATTCTAATCGATCGAAGCGGATCAATCTCCATGGCGGTGATTCAACGGAGTGTCATTAAATCAACAAGATAGCCTTTAAAGTGTCGAATCTTTTCTAGACCTGTGATCAGGAGTGTAAGGTAGAAATAAATAAGAAAATAGTTCTATATTGCTTCAGGATACGTCGTAAAAGCAGAATTTTCATACTAATCATCTCAAACCAAATCACGCTTTCGCTTTTCGCTTCCACTCCATCAAATGAACTTGATGAGTCCTCATGACTGCGCCTTAGCTTTCCAGTCCTCATGAGCTTTCTTTTGTCTGTCCCAGTCCTTCTTCAACTTTTTCAATGCACTTTTGGGTACATCTTCTCCATCTTTCGTCTTCGTCGGCATACCATCAACATCCCATGCACTAAATCTATCATCCTTGAACATATCCACTGGGCTGAGTTTTGCTTTTTCGATCCTTTCTTGTTCCAACTTCTCTCTCGCAAGTTTGGCGACTTCTTTTTGTGCTGCCTTCTCTCTTTCCTTAGCGGCTTTCTCCTCTTTTTGTGCTAAAAGTTCTTCTTTTGGAATGAATTTGATAAGCGAACCTTGTTCGTCTGGTCTATCATCCAAATACACACCGAGATTCGTGAGATCGTTGTCCCGAATTCGATCAGATAATGCCAGGATATGTTTCTTATGTTCAGAGGTTGGTGCTACTCGCCTCAACTCATCTCTAGTCCTCGCAACGGCCCGAATATATGGGAGAGCGAGAGATTCCTGATCTTTTGTTCCCGAAGATACAAGCAAGGCAAATTCGCTGTCAACATCCGTGGTGAGCAACTTGTCAAGAGTCTCGGTATGTAACGACAAGCTTTCAATTTCTTCTTTGACTTGTCTGAAGACGTCAGAAAAAGGTGCAACAACCTGTTCGGGGTATGATTGCTATCAACAGAAGCGCTAGCCCAACCAAGTCCATCATATGGTGCTTTTGCATTTGCATCGAGACCGAAGATGCCAAGTATCTTTGTAATCCATCGAGCAACTTTCTCTAGTCCCTGGATGTCAAGATCAGATTTGTGAGAGCCAATGTGGACATTCGATTCCTTGATTAGCTCTTGCAAAATAAGCATGGCTCTTGGCGTATCAAAGGATTCTGTGAGGGCGGTCTGAAGATCTGCCTGTGCCTTGTCCAAGACTGTTTGCAATTCTGGATGGATCGAAAGAGTTTTCAAGTCCTCGACGGATGTCGAATTTCCACCCTCAATGATGTGGGATTTGACATTGACAAAGAAGTTGTTAACCGTCGCTTCCCATGCGTCGGCCATCAGCCTCATATCTGGCGAAATCTCAACACCATCATTCCATCTTCCCATCAAAAATACTATTCTCATTGACCTTGGAGTATAATCAGTAGCTAGTGCATCTCGAATGGTCTGGAAATTCTTCAATGACTTCGACATCTTTGATCCTGCAATAGAAAGATGCCCCATGTGCAAGAAGTAGTTTACCCACTCGTGTGGGCCATGCTCATGTTCACAGAAATATGCCTCACTTTGTGCCAATTCGTTGTCGTGATGAGGAAACGCGAGATCAATACCACCAGAGTGTATATCCATCTTTGATCCTAAAACATCGGAAGCCATAACGGAGCACTCAATATGCCATCCCGGTCTGCCTTCACCCCAGGGACTTGGCCAGCTTGGTTCTCCTGCTTTGGACTTCTTCCAGAGTGCGAAATCTCCTGCCCCTCGCTTACCACCCAAATTCTTCGATAGTGACCCTTCTCCTTCTTCCTGCAAGGCTTTGTCGTTTCTACTTTCTGGTCGTAGTCGCGCATAAGGATTACCGGCTTTCTCGAATGCTGCAATGTCGAAGTAAACCGATCCGTCTGATTCATAAGCAAAGCCCTTATCAATAATTCTCTTTACAAAGGTTGCGATCTTTGGTACATAGGTGGTAACTCGTGTGATAACATCTGGTCGCATAACATTCAGTGCGTCCATGTCTTCCATAAATTGATCCTCCCAGTATTGAGTGACATTGGTGAAAATAGTATGGTCTTTCGCGTCGATCGAATCCTTATACAAAGAATCGAGATGTGGAAGAAGAATCTCATCTGCTCCACCGAAAATCTTCTCTTGTTGGATAGCTTGCGCCGCAGAAGAAAGATTGCTTATATGCATCTTCATCTTGGCTTCCGCATCTCCTGGTTTTCCTTCGCCTGTCAATGTTCCGCCGGCCAATACTTTTCCATATGCAATATCTCTTCTTTCTGCATAATTGTTAGGTGTAAGTTGAGTACCATCTTTCAGTAGCTCAGGGAGGTTTGCTGTTGCGTAGGATTGGAAGGCTTCTGCGGCTAATTTTGCGAGCTCCGGTTCGGTATATGTTTTTGACTTTTCAAGCTCCAGTAGCTTCTGTCTTCGGGCTTTCAAAATAATCTGTCAAAAGATCATCAGTCAATTACCCCGCCATTCTAGATTCTATGCATCCCACCTTGTCATCGACATCTGTAATGTTCATGACAAAATTCAGATCAAAACCAAAATAATCTTTCATGATTCTTCGTATAATATCGGTAGAAACATAGTTCCTAGCATGTCCCAAGTGCGAGTGATCATATACTGTTGGTCCGCAGACATACCAAGAAACCTTTCCCTTCTCAATAGGTACAAATGGGACTGGACCACCAGGCTTTAAAGAGTTGTGAACTTTCAATTGATCCATTTTTGTGAAATTATCCGTAGTAAACTTTCGAACTGTAAGCAAATGAATATAAGAATTAGAGAACGTAGAGAATCTTAGAGAGCGTAAGGGAAGAAACATTCAGTTGGTAGAAATATCATGAAGAAATTGAGTCACTTCTTTGTGTGATAATTGTAGGTGAGTAAAGGGCGGGCTGATTCGTTGATCTAATCCAATGTTACTCAAGTATTACTCGGTGGGCTGAAAATAAATTTGTCGTGGGGGCTATCTTTTTCAGCCTCGTTGTAAGGTTCAAACCTAGCCTTGCGATTATAAAATTATTTCTTTCGCACAGAGGGAACGATGTAAATAGAACAAGATAAAAAAGTCCAGAACTTCTTGAAGTCCTTATCACAAGCAACAACAACCTATTCACGATGAGTAATAAAAGATCACCATTTCTATATCCGGGAGCAATTTCGTCTTCAGATCAATTGGCAATCTTACACTTAAAAAGAGATCTCCAAACTCCAACAATTCTCAAGAGCACCGACGAAAAGGATGAGGGATACGCAGAGGGAAAGGTGACGAACACTCGATTTGGATCTTTTCCGCACACAACGTTGATTGGAATACCATGGGGAACTCAAGTACTTGCATCCAAAGTTGATACCGGATCTAGAGGGCGAAGAGGTGACAAAAAACGAAAGCGAGACGATGTAGAAGCTGTCGAGACCCTGAAAACCGAAGAAGTTACCACAGAAAATGCAGAAGATGGATCGCCAACGCCTACGAGCACCAAAGAGATGACGGAGGCTGTAGCTGCTGGAAGTGGATTCATACATTTCCTGCCCCCTACACCTGAAAATTGGACCAATTCATTACCACATCGAACGCAAGTTGTTTACACGCCTGATTACAGTTATATTTTACATCGTATACGCGCAAGACCGGGAACAAGTATAATTGAAGCCGGAGCTGGTAGTGGATCCTTCACACATGCATCTACAAGAGCTGTATTTAATGGATATCCTGATGAACATACAACAAAGAAGCGCAAGTTGGGCAAAGTCTGGAGTTTCGAATTTCATGAACCGAGACATGCAAAATTAGTTGAGGAATTGCAAGAGCATGGATTGGATGAACTTGTGGAAATCACACATCGAGATGTTTGTGAAGGGGGATTCTTAGTTGATGGAAAAAGTCCAAAGGCTGAATCTATATTTCTGGACTTACCTGCTCCATGGTTAGCGCTCCCACATCTTACTCGATCTCCTCCGCCTCCTATCAAGAACCCTAACGGCGAACTGTCTCCAACGAAGCCCATCACCGAACCATTCATTTCTGCTCTCAATCCAGAAGCACCAGTTCATCTATGCACTTTCTCCCCCTGTATCGAACAAGTTCAACGGACTATATCTGTTATGCGACAACTTGGCTGGGTCGATATTGAGATGGTAGAATTGTCAGCAAAGCGATTTGAAATCCGGCGAGAACGAATAGGTATCGATAACGGAGTACAAAGAGGTCTGCAAACTACACCAGCCAATGTCGAGGAAGCCGTGAGTCGGTTATTAGAAGTTGAAATCGGACATCAAACTTTCCACAAGAAAGGTGATGCTCCAGACAAAATGCCAAGACAAAATCCAAATACTAGGGAAACATTGATAAAAAGTTTGGTCGAGGGCAAGATTTATAAGGAAGGAAAATTGATACACAAGACAGAACCAGAGGTCAGGACTCACACTTCGTATCTGGTGTTTGCAGTGTTGCCGAGGGAGTGGAGTGAAGAGGATGAAAGAAAGGCAAGACAAAAGTGGCAGGTGAACTTTAATGGCGAGACGGAGACTAATACCACAAAACAAGTTGAGCTGCCTATGAGCAAGAGACAAATGAAAAAAGCCGCGAGAGCCAGCCATATCAAACCAGAGGCCGCTGCTGCTCCGCAGGCTGGTGATGGTGTAGGATCTGCAAATGGGGCGACTGGACCAGTCGAAGAGAAGACTGGAGAAAAGCCGGAGGCATAGGCCAGGTAGCACACAATAGGTGTTTCAAGAACATAATAGGTACTCTTACAGCATGTTTCTCCTCGCCCACAAATGAATAGTTTAACCAAGAAGGCTTCTAATTGTGCCTGTATTCATTTGTTTAAAAGTGGCCAATGAGGATTTACATCAAATCTTTCTCTACTTTGCGTTTTACTTCTTCCACAAGAACAAGTTTTCATATGCACACTTTTGATTTGAACAAGACTGACTACGATGGTTATGAGTATTTGCAGTTTTTTACATCTTGACACGAACCCCATTATTCGAACGACGCACAAGTCAAGTGTGTTGTTCGAAGTAGAGTTCGATCTAGAAGAACATTCAACTCTACAATTGCAGTTGCTTCTTCGTTCTTCATTCTTCATCCTTCCAGAAGCTTACCTGGAATTAATTTCTAGCATAAATTCAAAATTATTAGCTGCAATTAGTGTGTGCTACTCACTTACTCGACTGCGATCCCGTTGATATCCCTCCACAATAAGCTCGGGATCTCCTTGTTTTTGATCGAGCCCTCCATATATTATCTGAATGTGCGTATACTACCCTATTGATTTAACTCAACCTATTCAGCATTACTTTTAACACGTTTGTGAGCATTCGCGGAACTTGGATAGCTTCATCCAGTCTGCTAAGCATCCCTTGGCAGTAAGTTATTTTAACTTGATATAAAGTAAGTGTAGCGACACGAAATTGTAGTGTATAATATTGTAAATATCCAGCTATCTAGGTAGGTACTCAAGGGCTTGCTGTAATGGTGGAGTTAGTAGTAACTCCGTTGGAAGCATGCTAACCCCGACAACCCTTTTGCTTGATAAAAGCCCCGAGTGTTTGACACCGTATTTCAATGTGCTCATTGTTACCAGATAATAGTCCCCGATCAAATACCGATATACACTATGACAGCAAAAACATCATTCACTTGGCTAATAACAGGCGCCTCCTCCGGCATCGGTAAATCTCTCGCTCTTGAAGCTCTCAAGTCTGGCGCCAGAGTAGTTGGAACGACTCGCGACATAGACAAAGCTGAAATATCTTTTCCCGAATTCGTGAAAAGAGGAGGAATTTGGATAGCTTTAGATCCCGCTCAAAAAGATGCTTTTGAGAGATTTTCGAAGTGCGCAACAGAGTATGACATCGACGTTTTAATTAATAACGCAGGTTATGCATTTATTGGTGGAGTGGAGGATACAAGGTCGGTTTTTGAATCATGCGCAATAATACTTCCACTGACGTGTACAAATAGCGAAGATGAAGTACGAGAGCAGATGGAGGTCAATTTTTATGGACCTCTCCGAGCCGTACGAGCCTGCCTTCCAGTAATGCGGTCAAAAGGATTAGGAAACCTTGTCCTTATAAGTAGTGGTGCCGGGTATGTCAAAACCAGCTCGTTGGGTCCTTCTCCACTGTTCATTATACTGCTTTTGAAATTCCACTGATAAAATATTGCGCATGTAAAGGTTTATAGCGCGTCCGGCACGATCATCATATTCTGCCAGTAAATTCGCAATTGAGGCAGTTTACGAATCCCTTTCTCATGAACTCAATACTTTCGGTATCAAAGTTCTGATCGTAGAGCCAGGGGCATTCCGAACACCGTTCGCAAGCAGGATCAAGACACCAGCTCAGTATCAAGTCAGCAATGGTTTCAGTGAAGCATACAAAGGTACTGCGGTTGAGCAGATGGTGAACGGAACTGTAAATATTATGTCTATTCCGGACTTTGTGAAAGGAGATCCTGACAAAGCTGCGCGAGCAGTTACCAATGCTATCATAGGAGGACATGATTATCTGCGTATGCCTCTAGGACCTGACTGTGTGACTGCATTAGAAGACAAGATTAGACAATTGCAAAAGGATCTAGATGCGACCAGATTCATCGCTACTGGTACCAATTTTGGTTAATGGATTCGACCAAAGAAAGATTTGGGGTTTGACCGGTTGATATGAAGCCAAGGGGTTGATGTGTCAATGATCCGAATTACATAGCAGGGCGCCCAATAATATCCTCTAAATGCACACAAATATGAGTGGCCTGTACATGCATGTAGCTATTGATATAATCGAGCATTGGACAAAATAATAAGTTTTGATTTCAAATGCACAGATCTCCTTTCTTTAGTTGTCCAACATTGTGTTCAATCCCAAATGCAACATGAGAATGTCTCTCCATCTGCCATTGACTTTCGGATTCTTCTTCAGCAGACTTAGGATTGCCCGTTATGACCTGATCTAATACCGGTCCAAATTTGAGCCTATATTGTCCGGGATCCTTTCGCAATGGTTCGGCACCCAAAGAAGACCTCCCCAAGATTTCGTCCAGTTCCGGGTTACGGGTAGTTGCAACAATAGCTGAAAAGGAATTCGAATGCACTACCCCGTTGGAGTGTATAGCGTAAATGCCGACTGCTACAGCTATGCCGGAAAATAAGAAGGCCAAGCCATACGATATGAGAAGCCAAAACGGATGGTATACATAATAATTGTTCGTGTTAGAGGTGAGAATTTTTTGTAGCTCGCTATCACTCGTCAAATCCGGCGAGCTGAGATAACTGATGGTGATATTGTTTGCCAAATCTTCAATACCACGTGCCAATGTTTGATTTCGACATAGCCAAGGTCGTGTTGTCGAAGTGAAGGTATTGGTAAACGTAGAAGAGGGATTGCTAATAAGATATGAACTTTCATTCTTGAATGGGGTACTGGCGATTTCCTCACAGGCCATCAAACCTGTTCCAAGAATATTAGTTGTTCCATAACCGCTGTATTGTTCATTCTGACTACTGCCAAGAGTGACATCTCGTAAAGTTATGTTCCCGCCAAGTATAGCTCCAAGAGCATATATATGCGGAATATATTGATTCCATAATACCTTTGCCGATCCGCCAGTTGCTGTTGAGGTTGTAACACCATTCGAATCAGTAACTGTAGGTCCGCTTTCTATATCACCGACGTCCATATAAGATAGATCATAATGTCCAATGATTTCGATATCTTGCTGAGTGACATACTGGACTCCATCAATGTACGATACTGCGATATTGAATGTCGCGTTCACTGCGGTACAAACCAATTCCGAGGTTGAAGTTTGGATCCATAGTTGAGGATAATAGGATCCATGTAATGCTAGTGGAGGTGGAAGAAACCCGGTATTTGGTGTGCCTCCTGCATACCAAGTGCTCCACGAAGTGTAAACAATTTTGCCAGAGCCCACGCCGAACGTTGTATTTGTACGATTATCATTTTTATCATCGTATGTGAAGACGTTGTTTTGTTCATAATACTTGGTGATGTTGTTGAATATGGCCTGCTGGGTGTTGTTCGGCTCAATGCATTCTATCGACGGGCCATAAAACTGCAAAGTATATGACCATTCTGATCCGGACACTTGTCTAGATAATCCTAACACATTGATATTTGAGGCTGTATTTATCGCAATGGTATTGGTGATCGAGACAGCATTGTACTGGCCATCCACAGAACTGTTCCAACTGGCTTTAGAAAAATCAAGAACTGGCAAACGCACTTCCTCGGAAATGTTCTTTGCAACAATTGTTAAAGTTGCTGCAGGTGCAATACTTGCGAGTCCCAGAAGCCTGTAAAGAATCAGTGACGGCTCTTCTTACACTTTGAATGTAGGGTTTCCAATAGTCTGAACTAGCAAACTAGATGTGGGATTTTGACATCTTATATCAACTGAACAATCGGAGTCATTTCGATTTCCTCTGTTCATGTATTGCAATTCAGATGATTGGACCTCTGATATTTTACAACATACCATGTAATAGCACCTAACAAAATGGCAAGTTTTGCTCCTTTCAATAGCTCGATGCTGAATAGGGCTATGGGATCCGTTGGCAAAGCAAAAAGACGATCCAAGTTTTCTGTTCCGTAAATTAGTCTATGGATCTTGAAGCCTCATTATAAATAGTACTTATGCTCAATGGTTGGCGTTTGACAACTGTCCAGATATATTGACCTAAAGCAGCCGTCGTTGTTGCCTTAAAACAAGATGTAATTAAAAAGGCAAACCCGGTGCCAATACGGGTGGGCCAAGCTTGTTTTTTCTCGTCGCCAGTTCTTTCGCCGCTGAGCGACATGTAGTAAAGGTGATGGACCAATGAAAGAATGAAGCCAACAAGAAACATCAAGCCAATGAACGAGGGTTTCTTCCAATGAATTCCCCAAGTAGCAAATGGAGGCCTTGAAATTTGTATAGATTTGCTTTGATTGTAAGAAATATCATCACCATCAGTCAAAGATTTGTCGGATAATGATGATGGTACAAAGCTATTTTTATCACTGCCCATAGGTGCCGAGATTGACTCCGGATTGAAAGTAACATCCTCGAGTGCTTGGTAGTCAATTGATTCATCGGCTGGTCTGCGCCGACTTAGTTCAATCATTTTAAAAGTTAAAAGAAGTCTTGGTCCTCATGAGAGATTGTTTCAAGCAGTTGAATGGAGATGCCAGACTTTGACACATGAGGCTGAAATTTTCTTCCGTTTCTGCTTCTCCTATATAATGTCTGCTAATTTACTACTATGCGAACTGGGCAGCTGGCCTCGCCCACATCGATGCCCCATAAAAGATATAACAGTGCTTGGGCGTCGTGTCAAGCCCACTAAATGATTGGGATTTCACCGCCTGGCTCTGAACCATTCTCAGGAACTGAATAAAAACTTCAGCATCAAGCCCAGGTAAGACCGGTAGACTTTAATGTCGAAAATTTATTACTTGGTTATCAGGGTATTTTGAGCCTTTGACGGTGGAAAGTAAACTTGAGCGTTCGATCTTGGTGTTTGGACTTTGTCTCCTGCCCCAAATCATCTATATCAGTATAACTTCCGAGTCATCCGTATCAGTATAACTCCCGAATTGTTGCATTCGAGATTCGAAGCCAGCACTACAGTACCTAGAACACTATTCCATCGTGGAATATTCGGGTTAAGTGCTTTACAATTTTGTTATCGGGCAGCTACCTTTTGCATCGATACCATTACTCCTATATATACCACAATGTACGGAGCGTGCCATGGGTCGCATTGAGGTTTAAGGGTTGACATCAACACTCATTCCATTGCTTTTGAGCGTCAGGTGACTCATTCATGTTACAACAGGGATATCTCTACAGAATTGCTACTCCCCAGCCATCTTTGAAAGGAGTCCATTATGCGAAAGCATTCTGCGCCTTTGCACCACGGTGTCAGTCAACCTACTCTATACCCTAGTTCTCCGTTCTCGTTAACTACCCCGGCTTCACAACTTCAGCACTACGAGCCGCCGCCGCAAAAAAGAACTCCAACCCATCCAATGAAATATCCTTCGCGCATATCAGACAATGATTCCCCGTCCACCGATTGGCTCCCCATTTACGAATTCAATACACCTAAGATGAAGCGGACATTGTACGTCTCATTCATAACATGGTCCGAAATTATCATCGCTTGTCAGCAATCTCGGAGTATGAAGCGATGGCAAGTACCTCGACAAGACGCCTTGGATTGAGCTCAACGATTCTGATACGGTAAAATCACCGATTTGGTTTTTTTTAACTTTTTTAACACGAGCTGGTCCAGACCTCAAAATGGAACTAGAGGCCACGATTACATATCGCGTACCGGTATCTTCGCAAAAGCGCAATTTAGCTTTTGTAAAGAATTCCCTTCTTTCATGATCAGACGATCCCTAGCCATCATCCCGGATCACTATCCTAATATTGGGAATGCCAGGGTTGTGCGCCACCATCTGATTCCTTCATTATCATTGGATAGTAATCACTCTCGAGTACCTAGGTACTTGACAGAAAGCATGTGATCAAATTGCCTTGTCAATCTGGTATCCCTGGACTGTCATCTCAGTTCCCCCGAAGAATCTTTTAGCCCTTCCAATTAGCATCCTCAGAAGCTCAGCAAATACATGCAGCTGTGAACCAGGGATTTGGCTTCGGCCAAGCTGATTGTAGTGACCCTGCATACAACAGGTCTTAGCAAGAGCACCTTGCCATGTGCCAATTTCGTTATGGCTCGGGCCACCAATGCTTGATTCTGGAAGAATTTCGTACAATCCATCTAACAAGATCAAGATGTTGGTCTTTTAGTATTCGTTCTTGTTGAAAGGAACGAACGACTACCTAGGTATCAGTTTGAGAACCTACTCCACTGGTGCTTTATAGGGGCTGACATGACAGCAATCATTGTGACAGCAATCACCATGCAGTCTAAATTTGAGATTTAGTATATACTTACAGTGTTTGCTGCACCGGCCATCATGCCCCTGCTGCATTAGCCACACCTGCTGTATCTAAACCTTACCATTGATACGATCCGTTCTGCCCGAATGTACTTTCTGATTTGCTGGTATCCTTGAATCGACTTTTATGAATCCGAATATATCAGTGAATTCCCGTTCCACCACTTTCGAAAGCTTGTTTCAATGGGTTCCATGATACAATAGGATCCAATCAGAGATAATTCCAACCATACGAGCTATATACGCCGTAAACATGAATGCAAGGATTCAATTCCTCCGCTTAGAAAAGTGGAAGCCACTGGACGGCGCTAACAACCCCGCACTGAATTTCCCCAACACCCCAACTCCCCAAGTTCTCCACCTTCGGGTGAATAATAGAGCGACCCAATATTCCGTGTGCTTTATGCGCGTTGTCGCAGGGATAAATATTTAAAAACCCATAAGACACCCACTTGCGCCTTCCTCTCTTTCTTCTTCACGTTTCTTCCACAAATCGACAATATGAGTAACGCTATCACAGAAGAAAAGCCGACCTTGTCGGAGGTCGAAGCACATCCCACCTCCGCCGACATACCTGTTTACGGTGATGAGAAGATCGATGACAGAGCGCGCGCCATCAATGCCGAGAAAATCGAACATGACATGACTGTGCTCGAGGCTGTGAAAGCCTACCCCGCTGCCAGTTGGTGGGCATTCGTCATGTCATGCACCATTGTAAGCTATTGGCCCATGATAGGCTCTTGCCACGATAGGCATATCATTTATCTAACTTGGTGACAGATCATGGAGTCCTATTGTGTTTTCCTAATGGGGCAATTCATCGCTACAACGCAATTCGTTAACGATTTCGGTGTAACGAGCGCTGTGACCGGGAATAAGATTATCGAAGCTTCATGGCAATCGGCATTCCAGTGTAGTGGACCACTAGGTGCTTTTATCGGTGTCTTCATCGCAGGTCCCATCACTAGTAAGATTGGGTATCGATGGGCAACTATTGGCGGTCTCATGGCTCTGAACGCCTTCATCTTCATCTTCTATTTCGGCAACAGCCAAGGCATGTTTTTCGCGTCTCAGATCTTAGAAGGCATTCCATGGGGTATTTTCATCGCCAATGCACCCGCTTATTGCTCCGAAATTGTGCCATTGAGATTGAGAGCTCCAGCGACGCAGATGTTGCAGATGTTCTGGGCCATTGGCGCACTCATTGTCGGCGGTATCACATACCACTACCAATCCAAGTTGGACTCTTCAGCGTACAGGTTCGTCTGCTCCCATAGATACTATCGAGGAGGTCTGTACTAATAATCATATCAGAGTTCCCATTGCACTCCAGTGGATGTTCCCCACTCCTCTCGCTATTCTACTCTTCATTGCGCCTGAATCACCCTGGTGGCTTGTTCGAAAAGGTCGTCTCGCCGAGGCAGAGAAGGCCATTGCACGACTTGGGCGCGCTTCTGCAAATGATAATCCCGCTGACGCAGTCGCGATGATGCGACGTACAATCGAGCTCGAGAAGAGCGTAAAGCAGCCCAATCTTGTTGAGCTCTGGAAAGGTACCGATCTTTACCGCACTTTGATTGTTTGCGGTGTATACGCATCTCAGAATCTGACGGGTAATCTGATCGCTAACCAGGCGGTGTACTTTTTCAAACGTGAGTCTACCCATTCCTTGTAATGATGAAACAAACTGACATCAATTCAGAGGCTGGCATGGCAGATAACACCGCATTCGCTCTCGGTCTCATTACTTCTGCCCTCCAGCTGATCATGGTCATTATCTCTTGGGTCCTCACTACATACCTCGGCCGACGGACTATTTATGTCTATGGTCAATTCATTGCCACTGGATTTCTAGTCGCGCTTGGTATTGCGGCTTCAGTTGGTAATAGCAACGCGGCTACTAATGCGCAAGCATCACTTGCCTTGCTTGTCTCAGTCCTTTTCTGCTTGGGACCTGCCCCTGCGTCATGGGTCATTATTGGCGAGACCTCTTCCGTTCGTCTTAGACCACTAACAACCGGTATCGGACGAGGTGCTTATTACTTGGTCAATATTCCTTGTATCTTCCTTGCTAGTTACATGCTCAATACTGATAAATGGAACCTGGGCGGCAAGAGTGGCTACATCTGGGCTGGTACTGCCTTGTTCTGTAGTATTGTGTCTTGGATCTGGATTCCAGAGATGAAGCATAGATCCTTCCGTGAGATCGATATCCTGTTCACGCGTAAAGTGCAGGCTCGCAAATGGTCGAAGACAGTCATCGACATCAACGATGATGAGTAGATGGAAGTTGTTTGAAGAGGCTTAAGTAGCACTACTTCGGGAATGGGCGGTAGAGAGGAGTTTCTTCCTGGATATTGTCCAATAATTATTTTCAAGATTAGTTGCATAGTAAAGATCATATCGAAACTAATATCACGTTCGTATTGCATGGATATAGACTGAAATTAAAACACGATTGCAAAAACGCGAGTAAAATCAATATCTAATTGCATTACTCAATAGGGAGATGGAAATTCCCCTTGCGCCGCTGTAACACCACGAATATTTAAAATTGTTTGTTACATTTTTTGAATCTACTGGAATCTTTTTTTTTTGGAAACTCTTATAAACATACAAATGACCAAACGCGATGTTAATCGTAGGAGCTTCCTACCTCCTACATTCCTCCGGTAGTATTGAACGTATATGGGTAGAGTAATGTTCATATCATTGTGACTAGGGTTCTAGGACTATGGAAGAGTCTCTTTAAGAGAGTGCTCTGGATTACTAAGCTAGTCGAAGCTAGTGGACCATGAAACATATCAACAGACTTTTCAAGTTAAATAAACATATTAATTAAATAATGTGCCTGAAAATTTGAAAGATATTAATTGATTCTGTTAAAAAGCCACATTATTTAATTTAATATAAAAAGACAACTACTGAACTAATAATGTAGGACACTCCTACAATTATAAAGTATTTGATACTTTGGAGTTAATGCTTTAAAGTTATCAAGGTTGAACATAGATTTAGTATAATTACTAGTCAGCCAACATACATGAGTATTCGATTCTAGTATCTTGACATGGTGTTTAAAGTCGTCCAATTTCATGTCATCATTGAACCAGCCTAGATCACAAAAACCCGTTTTACTTCCCTTCTCTACTAATATTCAGCTTTCATACGTGAATGTTCTCCGGTTCTCGTGAACATTGCGCGGACTCATTGTCCTCAACTGTCAAATCTCCATAACTTCTGGTTCGCCCTGCTGTCATCATTTCCACCGTTTTGAGAACATCTGCATAGGATGGGCCCCAACTTTGCATATACAATGGTAAGGCAAAAAATCACCAAATTGATGCTGCACGGGCGACTTTCCGTCCAATTTATTTAGGAGCATTAAGTCCATTTCCCTGTTGTCCGCTCTCAAGTTAGAGAACCCACAATAGTGAAAGAGTTAGGTATTCTAAGACAATTCTCGCATTTCCTGACGCGGAAAGGTATGCTGACTTTTAGCGTCATCACAAAGCTCAATCAAGTGATTCATAATAGTGATAATAACAGATTCTTTTACAATCTTGCAAAACTAAGCAGATCCATGTTTTGGAATATCTTGATCGTTTTCAGAACATTTTCTATTATGTATAATAGGATGGTTCCCTCATTGAATATCAATGACACTATTTACTTGAAACAACTGATGTTCAGTACAAACTATCCTTGAAGAGATGTGATAAGCAAAATCGATACTTTTAGCATCTACTACCAAGATTTTCCCAAGCGATACATAAGGGTGCCGTGTCCCAAAGCATTATAACCGCCAGAATTTGGGCTGTAATCACCATCAACACTCTCAATATTGGCTTTCAAAATCTTATTGATATAATCCCGATACGTTCTCGACCATAATGCATTGAGACCTTTGATCTCTGCATAGTGCGAATAGATTGCCTCGAAACCAGAACGAATATCAAATCGGGATTTACTCGCAACAACTGGCAGTACACCTTCCCAGCTTGTATATGGGTGTATGGAACAGTGTTATTCGTATTGTACTTCGCGGCATACTCGGCTCTTTTGAAAGTTAGCTGGCTCCAAGAAGTTACAGAGAGTTCCAATCTAGCGTTTCCTGGAGTGGCACATACCCGTTGAGAATTTGGTTGCCAGATGTGGCATAGAGATCCACGTTCTGATTATATCCTTGCTGCCCAATTACTCCAAGCAGAGGAAAGTCAATTAAAGTGTGGGCCTAATCACGTCCTACCTCTTACCCCTACATAAGAACCTTCTCTAAACCCTCTTCGGTGTGATTTGCATCAAATGAGAAAAAAAGAGCACCATTAGCAACTACGGCATCAGAAAGTTCATACCTGGAATAATTGATAGTGTAATTATACATAATAGCATTACCATTAAAAATTCCGATTGCCATCAGTGAGGCAATTTTGCATAAATCCCAGTTAGCATAGTAGAAGTTGGGTTTATTGTTATAATGATCAAGAAAGTTGCGATTCATTTTCGAGAATATACTAAGCATATTGCTGAAAGATGATTGATTGGCGGCTGACCAGCCTGAATATAATCACAAGAGCTCCCCAGAATTCGCGAATTGGTAGCCATAAAGTCCCGCAGCAAGAAAAATATCTTTGTTGCCCCAGATACCTATCAAATTTGTGCTCCAGCCGTTTAATGTAGCAGCAGTAGCAGCATCGACGCAGGAGCTGTTTCCTGATAAAATCCAACGTAACGATAACTGATAGACCAAGTGAACATCGCGATATGCATGGGCATAATTCTCAGTGTATAGATTGTTGCTTTCACGAACGAGAATCTCTTGGGGTGTTGATACCCAGATTGTCTGGGCTAGCTTTTCAGTTTCCAGATGTTTCTAAGCAGTATACCACAATCCTTCTTGCTTCTCTATGTGCGCCTTGATTTTGCTGAGGTCTACGGCCGTGTGCAAGGCTCCAGAGTGGACAAAGAGCTGTATTTCATCGCCACGCTCCTGTAGCCCGTCACTGTTTCCATCTCGTTCAATATTTCTCGCGCAGGTTCCAAGCATCCATAGCGACACCATTGTGATACTAGTTTTGAGCTGCATATTTTCCTGACTATCTCGTCACGTACTATCGTGTAGTAATTAGGCAGAGAAGGATATAAGTAATTCGGAGAATTGAAATATTCTAATACAGGCAAGACAGAAAGAAGAGATGGGAAGAAAGGATTTAAATACTTTTCCGCCCATGGTCTCAATCACTTCTATCTTCTGCAATGGTTTTGGGATCACTCCACAGACATCACTAAGGATGGTGAGCTAGCAAGGCAGGATAGACGTGATCTCAACTCAGACCTTCAAGAGTATCGCGGGTCCCAATCTCTGAGCTTGCCCGTTGCCGTGCAAAAACAAACAAGGGTCTTTGAGCTGTGGGGTAGTGTGGGGTAGTGTGGAGTGAAGATTGCGTAGGAGGTTGGGGAATCGGAAATTATAGGCTGACCGGATGCCCCATATTCTTGTCGTCTCATTGTGAGAACCAAGAGTTGGGTCCGGAAATTAGTGCGTATCTTTGCGTTTCGAAAATTTGCCGACTTCCTTCAACACAGCGCGTGCTATGGCATTTTCCAAATATACCTTAGTGCAAGTGATACTTCTAGGGCCTCACAGTTCACAGTGAACGGAACAAATATTATAAGGCGTTATGATTCATGATTTGCCAGAACTCAACACCTGGTGTGACAATCTATGCCGATAGTTTAAGGCTCAGAGTGTCTATCGTCTGATGCGGACGAATTCCCGGACAAACAGTCGCAACGAGTCTAATGTAGCTAGTCAAAGATTTCTATATTCAGTTTTGACTTCATGTAGTCCAACAGTGGATAGCGGAGTGAGACGTATGGACGGAACCATCTTTCCGATGAGCTTGTACAGCCACTGATTATCAGGAGGTATGAAGAGACTCAAACTCAGTCCGTTGAATTCAGCGGGTATCGCCCATCTTGACCATAGCTTTGGCAATATTTGTATAAATTTCACTCTAAATGAGCTTTGAAATCCGTCCGAACATTACCCTAATGATTACAACACAATTCTTATGGTCATTAGGTGTGATATTATATGAAATCTAAGTCTTTCTGGCGCGGAGAGGTTCTAAGCGGGGTTCCTCTGGCACTTTGGCCGTTATCCGGTATACTACAACTTTTTATCTGGATCCTTTAACCGCTGAAGAAGAGCTGCCTAAAAATCTCACGCTTGTACAAGAGGGGATGTTCAGATACCACAACGTGGCTTTCCCAATCTACGAGAAAATAAACATTTTTTTTTTATCAATCTCAAGTTATTGAAACGCACTTGGGCTCAGCACATAAAGGTTCAGATTCAAAGCGAACCCTGAAGTAATCTGACAATCCAAACGATGAGCGGTACTTCAGAAATCAAGATCTATGAGATCCCACATAGCATTCCTACAAATGAAG